>NC_052645.1:345105-595105 GCF_016161935.1 Mauremys reevesii | reverse complement strand
ATCCATGCGTTTATGATTTCAGAATCAAATTTTATCTGGCCCTGGTTGACTATATTTTGCTTTATTTTGCACATGTATGCGTCTTTCAGTCCAGTAGTGGTAATAGGGCTACCAGTTTTTACTTCCAAATGGCATGTGCTTGATGCAGGTAATGGGTCCGTTGTTGTCACTGCAGCTTTTTTAATGAGGCCCAGCAGTCTACGCTTTTCACTTATTTGTTTAGCCGTTTTTGTTTGGATGTGATCCGAGATCAGGATATTTATGTTCCTTTTGCCCCAGAACATGTTATTGAAGGCAGCGAGGAGCTGTTCTTCTTCAACAGTCCAGCAGCTGTTGTGTTTGCCACGTTGGGAGGTTGTTTTGGGCTGACTGGCTCGATCGTTCTTGGTTCCGTATCGCTGGATGGGCTATTCTCTTATGTTGGGAGAGCCCACTTTTGGTGATAAATTGTTTGTTGCATGTTCTGCAAGCCCAGTCACCCGATCGTTCTTCATTTATTTTCCCTTTGCATTTTGGAATATGGCACAAGATGCTGTGTGCTTTGGAATCAGTTTTGTTGTGCATGGAACATTGAAATTCGACCACTTTTCCACCGTGATTTCGCTTGAGGTGGACACTTAGAGCAATTGGCTTGCCAACGTGATCGCCACAAAAGGGGCACGCTGGGTTGTTATTAGGTAGTTGGATTAGGGTCTTTTCTTGTGTTCCATTTATAATTGTTTCCACTGTCTCCTCAATAGTGGTAATTGTGTGGCTCTCGCTTGTTTCTGTACTTGGTCCTTCACTGTCCAAATCCTCTTCACCAGATGTGATTAAGGAGAGGTCTGGATTTGGCAGACAGGTGGGTTTTACAGTCTCTTTAAAAGCACTGCTTATGATTTCTGTTGTGTGGATTGGGCCGATCCACTGCTTCTTTCAGTGACTGTTAGCCATTTATTTTGGTTTTGTGAGATACGGGGTTTGGAGTGTACCTCCTTTGTCTGTGGGGCATGCTGGACATTGTCTGCCTCACTTTCAGTGTTCACAGGGCTCTCAGTTTGTGTGGACACTGTGGCGACATTGGCTCGATATTGGGCCAAGGGCTCATTGGGTCGGAAGATGCACCTGCCCCAAGGTACAGTCTTCTTGCTTCGGTTAGTCGAGTTAGTCCCTCGACTTGGGCTATTTCGGCACTATCTAGTGCCACCATCATTGTGGTTTTCCACCGTTTTATACTATTGTCTGGCGGTGTACCAGGACAATAGGGTCGGGATATCGATAGCAGCTGAGCCTCAGTTCGTCAACTCATCACCCAATGAGTCGTCCAGCGGGACCACGGGAGGTTGAGGTCTCAGTACTGCTGCCCAGTAACTAGACTCTTGACACAGCGAAGAGAGTCATAGTTACTCCCGCCGTTACCACGCTTCAGTGAATTTCTTCACTTTGACATTCAGAGCACTGGGCAGAAATCACATCGCGTCAACACCCACCGCGGGCCTTCGCGATGCTTTGTTTTACTAAACAGTCGGATTCCCTGGTCGCACCAGTTCTAAGTCAGCTGCTGGCGCCGGCCGAGGCGGGCGCCGCCCCCATCCCCGCGGATGGGGAGAGGCGGCGGCGCCCGCCGCAGCTGGGGCGATCCACAGGAAGGGCCCGGCTCGCGTCCAGAGTCGCCGCCGCCCCCCGGGAGAGGTGCGGCACCTTGCCCAGCCGCGGCTCGCGCCCAGCCCGCCGCGCCCCAGCCCGGCCGACCCAGCGTGAGGCACCATCAGAGCTGGAGGAACCCAGGAGCTGCCGGTCGGGAGTGAGGGGCACCGTCAGAGCTGGAGGAACCCATGGGGCTGCGGGTCGGGAGTGAGGGGCACCGTCAGAGCTGGAGGAACCCAGGGGCTCCGGGTAGGGAGTGAAGGGCACCAGCAGAGCTGTGAGTCTGGAGGTCAGGACTGGGATAGCAGCGGTTGTGGGTTGGGAGTGAGGGGCAACTGCAGCGCAGTGACTGGGGAGCTCAGCGGGGAGTCCAGGGGGCTGCGGGTCGGGAGTGAGGGGCACCATCAGAGCTGGAGGGAGCACAGGGGGCTGTGGGTCGGGAGTGAGGCGCACTGGTAGAGCTGGGGGAAAGCCAGGGGGCTGCAGGTCGGGAGTGAGGGGCACCAGCAGAGCTGTGAGTCTGGAGGTCAGGACTGGGATAGCAGGGGCTGCGGGTCAGGAGTGAGGGGCACCAGCAGCGCAGTGACTGGGAAGTTCAGCGGGGAGCCCAGGGGGCTGCGGGTCGGGAGTGAGGGCGTGATGCAGTAGTATCTGTTTGTGTGGGGGATGGGAGAGCAGGGGGTGATGGTCTGTATCTGAGCCTGTAACCTGAGTCAGGCAGGAGGAGTAAACAGCTCTGCTCGGGAAGCTGCACAAAGTGAAGAGAACCTGCTGGAGAGGGTTTGGGTCAGTTTCGGTTTTGGGTCTGGGTGGTGGAATTCAGGGAATCCCAAGCTGGGATCTATGCTCCTGAATCTCCATAAGGACCAGATTGAGGGTCCTGGCTGTGCCCACAAGCTCTGCTGTAGCCTGTGTTCCTGTTGTCCAATAAACCTTCTGTTTTACTGGCTGGCTGAGAGTCACTGTGAGTCCCAGGAAGAGGGGTGCAGGGCCGGACTCCCCCACACTCCGTGACAACTGGTGGCAGTGGCGGGACCTACTGTGCCCCGTGGACGGCGCTTCCTGCAGTAAGGGACTGGGGAGCAGTAAAACGAAGGGACGATTGCAGGGGTGATTAAGCCCTGGGAGTGTGTGACCAGTGAGAAGGACTCTGCAGTAACAGGGTCCCCCGGGGGATTGCAGCGAGCAGTCCCAGGGGCGGAGGAGTCTGCGGCTTGACCCTGGCAGAGAGATGGTGACCTCAAGAAGGCCTGGCACACTAGGGGTCTCCCTGGAAACCGTGGGGAGCGGTGACCACCCAGGCCTCCGAGTGGCCAGCAGGGGATCATCCCGGTGCCATTTCTTCCTGGCCTGCACCTTCCTGCCCCATTCCTCTCCCTCCCCCACCTCTTTCTGTCTCTGCTCCTCCCCCTCCCCGCCCAGCGCCTCCTGCACCCCACTGAACAGCTGATCACTGGCAGGCAGGAGGCACTGAAGGGGAAGAGGAGGAGCTTGTCGGCAAGGCCTGTAGTGGGGGGGCGGGAGCTGGCTGCCAGTGGGCGCTGAGCACCTATTTTTTCTCTGTTGGTTCTGCAGCCCCGTAGCTCCCATGGAGTCGCTGACTCAGCTCGTCTCACACTCTAGAGAGAGGAGCAGAACCAGGGCTATGGCTGATCTATGGGGCACCAGGTGAGTGGCAGAGGCTTCAGGTGCTGAGAGTTTGCCTGACCCCTCAGGGACACAGTGTGAGGGGGTGTCCCAGGGATCTCTATGAAAGGAGCAGAACAGGATTTACTTGGGGTGGGGAGAGAATTGAGAGTGTCTCAGGGGGTTGTACAGAGGTATTGCCTGGGTGAGGGACTGGCTAAAACACAGGCCTTGCTGTGAGCAGGATTTGAACCTGTGCAGGGGAACCCTATTGGATTTCAACTCCAACACCTTAACCACTCGGCCATCACAGCTGTGAGCACAAAGCTGCCTCAATGCCAGAGAAACTGGTAAAGAATCACAATGCCCAGGTGTGAAGTCATCTGAACTACAGAATTCCCACCGCAAACCTGGCTCCCAAAGCACAGGGGGGATTGGGGGTTTGTTCTCTTTGCTTAGCCATGTACAGTCGCACAGAGAGCGCGTTTAACAGTCTCCCCTCCCACAGAGCGGGAAGGGGAAATGATTCTCAACTTGAAGCCTGATGTAGGGTGACCAGACATCCTGATTTTATCAGGACTGTCCCGATATTTGCTTGTTTGTCCCATGTCCCGACTGATGTTTGGTCGGGACACTGGACAAACAAACAATTTTGCCCTCTGCTCCGGCACACAGGCAGAGCCCGGAGGGACACTCACCCCCCAACTCCGCCCCCTCCTTCCCCCATTGGATCCCTCCCCAAATCCCCGCCCTGGCCCTGCCCCCAGCCCCACCCCCTCACTGCCCCATTGGATCCCTCCCCAAATCCTCGCCCTGGCCCTGCCTCTTCCCCAAGCAGGCGGCATCCTCCTCCCTCCCAGGTTTGCACACGGGCCATGGCCAGGAGTGCACCATGGAGGGAGCAGGGCAGCGCAGTAGGGCTGGGGGCAGTGCGGAGCAGGCAGGACCCATGTGGGCGGGGGGTGGAGACACACGTGGGGCAGACATCCTCCTGCCAGGAGGACCCGGGCCTGGTTGCCTGGTTCGCCCCTTGCCCGGGTGCTGCAGGAGGGACCTGGAGTGCGGCTCGGCTGCAGAGCTCGGAGCCCAGGCTGGGCCCAGGAGCAAGGGGATGGGGGAGCTGGGGGTGTATCAGGGGTCAGAGCCGAGAGTTGGGTGGAGATGGGGCTGTGTCACTGCTGCCTGGGGAGCCGCGGCTTTTTGGCTCTGCCCCCTGCGTCCCGATATTTCATCTCTGACATCTAGTCACCCCAGCCTGATGTGAATGAGGATGTCTGAACCAAGGGGCCAGGGACTGGCCTTTGCTAGAGAAACCACTGTCAAGTTTTAGCCAATTAGGACAAGTCAGCAAATAAGAACAACCTCAGGTCTCAGTAACTGCTGCAGGCAGCAAAGTCCTACAGGGAGCAGTTTCTGGCACTACACCTGTGCAGCTCTGCTCCCCAGCTCTTCTCGGGCTCCTGCTCTCTCCTTAGCTCCGCCCCACTCTGGCCCAGGCAGTTCCAGCTCCCACGGAGGATGGGACCCCCTGGCCTGGTGACTCCCTCATTGCACTGCCTGGCCTGTCAGTGTGGCTAACTTGGAGCTTTGGCCTCTCCCCATTGCCCAGGGGACTGTCAGTCTCAGGGTCCTGATTTCCCATTGGCCCTTCCGCCTTCTATTGGTGCTGGGAACTAGCCAACCAAAATCCCCACTAAGTTTTAGTAAGGGGCCAACAGTCCCTTACATGAGCCAGCCCTGTGAGGGTCACTGATGTGCAGAGAAAGCAGCACAAGCTGGTCCCATGGTGTAATGGGCAGCACTCAGGACTCTGAATCCTGCAATCTGAGTTCAAATCTCAGTGGGACCTTGTGTTGGCTTTTGGTAAAGCCCTGGAGCTCACAGGGCTCAACTTCCCTGTCTCCTGTTGTACAAGAACAAGTCTTTCCCCTCCTGTTGGGTGACTCAGGCCTCTGGGTGGGAGGCTGCAGTGGGTCAGGGCTCTAGAACTGACACCTGAGGGTCGGGATTCTCACGGCTTCACCTGATGCCCACAAGTTTGGCACTTGCCCCTGTGCTTTTCCTCTTGCCCACCTGGCGCTTGAAGGAAGGAGGGCCAGGGCCAGGCTTCATAGTCAGGGCTGGGCAGGAGGGAGGAAGAGTCCCAGGCTGGAGCCCAGCACCTCTCCTCCTCTGGGCACCTGGAGCAGAGGCGGCTGGTGCTGACAGCTCCAAGGGAAGGTTTAAAAGCCACAGAGCAATGGAAGGCAGGGCAAGAGGAGGGCAGGACCATGCCTATGCGTGGCCAGCAGACAGCCACAGAGACACCCAGCCAGGCTGCTCCCTGGCATGACAAACCCCCACTGAAGGCCACCCTCAGGCCAGCCTGCAGGGTGGCTGCTGATGCTCTGTGGCCAACATCAGAAGATGGTAGGAAAGCAGGGCCAGCCCCCCTGGTGGGGCCTCTGACCGTTCCCACTCATGGTGCTCACTTTGGCAGTGAAGCCGCCCAGTTTCTTTGGCAAGTCAGGAATGGCAAAGGTGAGACTGGAAGCACCTGGGGCTCATGCCCCAGCCTTTGTGACACGCAACCCCCAACTCCTTCCCGGGGCTCTAGCTGAAGCCGAGCATTGGCCTGGCGGCCAAGAAGAGGTTCCAGCCCTGAAGGGAGCAGGACTTTCAGCACAAAGTGAGCACAACCACGAGGGGACTCAAATCCTGAATCATCCGATCCACAGGGAGATGCCTTATCCTTTAGGCCACATGATGAGGATCTAAACACTTCTTTGGAAAAGCCGGACACTGTGTTTCTCAGGTCATCTGCTGAGGGGGCCGAGATGCTCTGGGCACAAGAAGTCGAGTTTCCAGCGACACACCAGACTTAATTCTCTGGAGCCAGGTGCAGGGCTTTGGCAGGGAGGCTCAGGCATGGGGGATTGAGGTGCAGCGGACGGACCGGCTGTCTAGGTGTGGAGATTTAGTCGCACTGAGGCACAGGAGGGAGGAGGAGGAGGAATCCTGCTGACAGGCAGTGGCTGTGCAGAAAAAGAGGAGGGGTTCTGGGGACTTTTTTTGCCTCTCTTTTGCCGGCCTGCTCACTCTTGTGGTGAATGGTGAAGATGTTTTTCAACACGCCCAGGTAGCTCAGTTGCTGGAGCATCAGGCTCTTAATCTGAAGGTCCAGGGTTCAAGCCCCTGTCTGGGCGCTCAGCTTTTAAGTTGCCTTGTGTGCCAGGAGCCAAACTCTGTTCACAGCCACACAGGGATTCCCAGAAGCTGTGGCCATTTCCTGGAAAGGTTCCTTTCCTTAGCAATCAGGAGAGAGGCCACATCCACAGGAGCAGGCCTAGAACATGCAGTCTCTGGCTGGCAGGAAGTGCTGTGGGGCCAGGTGCTGAGAAAGCCCAGAGGGGGAGCAGCAGAGATGGGGGGAAGGGAGAGAGAGAAGCAATGAGGACAGAGCACAAGTGTAAAGGGGGCATCTGGTCTGGCTATTGTGGGGAACTTCCCTGGTTTATACACGACCCTGGTGGAATTGGCTAGCGGGAGGATCTGAGTCCCCACCCCCTTACCCAGAGGCTGCCTGACTTCGAGGACTGTTAGGATACAGAGATTCAGGCCAGTCTGCAAAGGCCTGTACTTTAAGAGTTTAGGTGTATTTTTATCACTTAGCTAGTTATAAAGATATAAAAGAAAGAATAAAAAATCACTGTCTGTCTGTGTAATGGCCTTCTCTTACTGTGACAGGCTGAGGCCTGGTTCTTGGGCTAAGCAGCAAAGGCAGCCATAAGCTGGGAAGTGTATGGTCACATCCTCACATTCCCAACTAGTCACACTGAAATAAGGTGCTATTGGGCTGTGAGGAATACAATCCTGCCCTGATATTCCATCACCTCCAGAGAAAGGGAAACTTAGTTTGGTAGCATCCTGTCTGGCAAGAACTCACTTATCAATAGACACAGCTGGAAAACCCTTATGTCTGTATAGATGTAGTTGTGAAATCCTCCCTTCTGTATTGTTTTGTATGTTTATTTGCATGGTCTCTGTCTGGGTCTGTGATTGTTTCTGTCTGCTGTATAATTAATTTTGTTGGGTGTAACCAGTGAAGGAGGTGGAATATAACCATGTTACAGTATATCAGGACTGGTTAGTCTAGAGAAGGAGTGAGGGTACCAGGCAGTGTGGCGGCCGGGGCCGCGTGGTGAGTGTCCCACTGAAGCGCTGGCCGCCCCCCTTCTCTCTCCCCCCACTCCCTCCCCTTCCCCCCCCCCAGACCAGGCGCGCACTCTGCAGCACAGGGAGTCCACTGGCTCCGGCCGCCCTGTGGGGTTTTTTGTTTTGTTTTGCCCCTGCTTTGCCGGCCGCGCCGTTGTTTTTCCCCCCATGCCCCTGCTTTGCTGCTCCAGCCCCGCCGTTTTTGTGTTGTCCCCCCCAACTTTGCCACTCCAGCCGCACCGTGACCCCCCCTGCTTTGCCGCTCCAGCCGCGCTGTATCCCCGCTTTGCCGCTCCAGCCACGCCGTATCCCCCCACACACCTCTGCTTTGCTGCTCCACCCGTGCCGTTTTTTCCCCCCTGTTTTGTTGCTCCGGTGGCCCCACCCCATTTTTTTTTGCTTGGGGCGGCAAAAAAGCCAGAGCCGGCCCTGCCCACACCTGACTCCCTGCCATCTCTACCAGGGCTTGACAAGCTTTACTTGTGTTTGCATTCTGCAAAGCAGAGGAGCAGGTGATGTTTTCCTTGCAAGGTGTGTGTGTGTGTGTGTGTGTGTGTGTCAGTCAATCTTTGGCCAGGTCTGCACTACAAAGTTGTTTCAGCAGAATTATATTGCTCAGGTGTGTGAAAAACACACAACGTTCCCTCGGTCGGCAGCTTGTGGCTGGTGTACACACTGCAATGCCACGTCTGGCGACAAAACTGCCCTGTTTTGCTGACAAACTAAAACAACTTTGATGACGGTCTAGAGCTTTTTGCAGCAAACTTAAAGTGAGAGTGTCAGTGTAGATGCTGCTGTTCATTATATCACCATAACTGGCCTCCTCCAGTATCCCACAATGCCCTCTGTGAACTCGCCTGCCCTGCATTCCTGCTACAGAGCCATGGGCCCCTCCCCTTTCATCACTCTGGGAAGTTCTGACAGCTGAGCCTGCTGCTCTGCTCCGGCAGCCAGGAGCAAATCACTGCCGTGGATGCTGCTCTCTCCCACCCTGCGAACATAGAGCTGGCGGCAGGAACTTCCTTACATTGTGTGGGGGGGGGCGGGCACCGGCATCCAAACTGTGACACCACCACAGGCACGACTGCGGAGGGAGCGCTCATACCCGCAGCTCAGCTGGATCTCCCGCAGGCACGCCTGCGGAGGGTCCGGCAAACGAAACCGGTCCCTCGACCTAAAAAGGTTGGGGACCCCTGGTCTAAGGGGTGTATGGAGAGGTTCTGATTGGCTGATTATAATGATGCTATCTCTAGATGTGTATCATTTTTGTAGTTGACGTTATGAATATTGGCTCTATGCTGCCCGTATTTCAAACTTGTGCTTTGCTTCCGGGGAATACTCCAGCCAGACAAGTTGGTGTCAGTTCTGCCTAGCCTGCTTGATGGCCCATTAAGGACCATCAGCTATACAATCGACCCATTGAGAGAAGGCAGATATGCCTTGTGCCTCAGCAAGGTCTGCAGGGACCTGCCTGTGGACAGAACTCTAAGGTTTTTCTATACCACATGCTGGATTGAGTGTCCTTGGGACAAAGAAAGCAAAGACCACATGGCAAGAGACTATAAAAGGCTGATGCCTCGTCTCCATCTTGTTTTCAATCCTGCTTAATACCCCTGGAGGGACTTTGCTACAAACTGAAGCTCTGTACAAAGGACTGAATGACCCATCCCCGCTGTGGATGGACTCCAGAGACTTGATTTGAACCTGCAGTTTATCCCCTCACTGCTACAAATCTGAACCAAGAGCTTTGCCATTACTGGGTGTGAAGGGTTAAAATCCATGTGCCTTTTATATAACAACCTGGTCTATGGATTGTGCCAGCTCTTTTCCAGAGCCAAAGTCCAGAGTATGGTCAAGGGACGAGAGGCCTAGCAAATAGTGATCAGCTAAGAGAAAGCTGGGTAAACAGAAAGACTTGCTTGCTAAGATAGGCCTGGTCAGCAAATTGCCAGGTGTTGGAGCTAAGAACTAAAGAATTGTGTCTTATTCAGAGTTGCAGATTGAATAAAGAATTCCTGTTCCTATTGTGTTAGTCTCTTCTGTAGGGAGACGTTCTTCCCACAGATCCAACCTTGAGTTTATGAGAAGTTGGCACATGTCAGTATAAGATATGGCATCCTTCCACCTCCCCTCCCAGGGACCAATGCCTGCCTTTAGACACACAGAAAACAATCTTTATTGCCATATACTTTCACTGTTTCTTTGCTTTAACCCCTAGGAATGTACCTGGTGGACAATCAAAAGAGTTGCTCCATTCCTGTGGATACTTTTATCAAAGTATTCATTAAATGTTAACTTGCTAACTTGAGACCATGGGTGGAGACATTATGTAACCTGTTCACCATTGTCTACTGTCTTATCTTGTCTTGGTGCAGAACCTATCCCGGGGTGTGGAACTGCCTTCCCCGTCACTTTCCCCCGCCCATGGAAAATCTATATATTCTATTGTAATCAATTGACTGACAGTGTCTCTGAGCTTAATAAGCCAGGTGACACTCTGCCAGCGCTGTGTGTAATAAACTCCTATTCTTGACCTCTACACTGTGTAGATTTATGTCCTTCACAGACATCTGCTGAATAAAGAGGAGATTCAGCATGCAGCACCCAGTGGTGCCTGGCTGAATGCGTCTCCTCTCCCCGCAGCTTGGTGATCTTTTGAGGAAATGGAGAAGACTGCCTCTGCCTAGCTGTACATTGCTTGCAAAAGAAACAGGTCTTTTTGGTGACAAGTGTTGAAAGGAGCCATTAGACGAATGTGGAGACAAGAAAACATCCCCTAACTGAACTTGCATCTGTGGATGCTGAAGCCACAACACAGAGTGCTAAACGCTATATGACCACGGCTGGTGTCAGAAGAGTCTCTGCCAAAGCTTTTTTCCACCAGCAGGGGCCTCTCTGTGCACATAACTCCTGGTAGTGTGATGGCTGCAGGCAGTGGAGAACTCTATTTTGGCATCTCTTTGTCGATGAACATCTGCAGTGGCTGTTAAAAGGCCTCTGGATAGTGGTCTTTGGGAAGAGCTGGCTGAAGAGCCTTCCTAGTAACCAGGAAATCCTGGCTTGGCTTGACAGTTCTTCCTTGCTGAACCTAATGTCTCTGTTGGCTCCTTTTTTGTATCTCTTTTCATAAAAAGAAAAGACCTGTCAGCAGAATCCTTCTAAGTAGTGGTTCAAGACAGAGAGAGCCTTCCTTGCGGCTAAGTCTTGGTGCCATGGGGCATGTCTCATCACTGCAGTGCCTCCTGTTGGCCATCCTGGCAGTTAGCTCTGGTCCCCTGGTGTGCCTTCATCTAGTGGCGTCTGGCTGCCATCTGTTCTATCATTAGGACCCATGTCGCTCTCAGGACTTCAAAGTCCTCTTATGGACACAGCCCTCTGGCTGTGCCCCACTCAGGTCTCTCCCCCCTTCCAGGGGGCAGCCGTCCTCTACCCAGACACTTGCCTCAGTGGCCAGCTACAGTCCAGGGTGTAGCCACCTGTGTCAGCGGCGACTGAGGCAAAAGGGTGCACCTCCAACCCCTGCCATCTGTTTCCCTGGACCACTTCCCCACAGACCTAGCACCTTCCTCCGCCTTTGTATCAGGGCCTCAGTCTGGCAGTAGTCGGCCAGGAGGTCACTCACGCTCCCCTTACCCACCCAGCACTACTCTGATCATGGTGCCCTCCCTTCTCCTTCCTTCAGGGCAGCCAATCCTCCTTCCTCAAACTCCAAGGAGTGACTGACTCTTGCTGTGCTGAGCAGCCCTTTATATATGGGCTGCTCCAGCAAGCCTTCTCCTGATTGGCTCTCCCAATAAGCCCTTTCCTGATAGGCTGGGTTCTGCACAGCCTCTGCAAGGCTGCCTTAATCTTTCTTCTGCTTGTTTGGGGCAGCCACCCCACCACACTTGGAAAGCGGCAAATGAGAAATCTAGAGCTGAAGGAAAGGTGACCATGACTCAGAACTGAGCCGAGGTTGCTGCGACTGAAACACAGATCACTAACCACTATATGATCACAGTGGCTGGTGGGAGAAGCACATGTTAGAAGCCCTCTGTCAACTCAGCTGTGGCTTGCTGTGCACGGAGAGCCAGACACCTCAAGGTCTGCAAGTCTTGAGGGAAATGGGGAACGTCTGTACTTTGGAATTTGCAGGTGTTATCCTGAACCATCAAATGGAACAGTTGTAAACCCTTTTGCAAGGCAGGCACCATGGCTTAGCTGGCTAAAGCACCTGTCTAGTAAACAGGAGATCCTGGGTTCAACTCCCAGTGGTGCCTTGTTGCATGGCTTTTGTCTCCTCTGCTCACATTTTCCTGTGTCTTTCTAGGAAACAGAAGAGACCTCCTTGGTATCCAAGTAATTGCTTGCTAAGGAAAAGGCTTCTTTGGAGAGAAGCATTGGAAAGAATCAAATCACAAGCCTGGAGTTGATGAAAAGGCTGCTGTGACTGGCATTGGCATGGCGGTTGCTTCGACTGCAATTGCTGCAACACGAGAGCCTGTGCCACACGTCCTTGTGATTTGCTGGGGATGTCCACACACAGAGGTCATGTCACCTTCCTTTTGATTGTCAGTGATGAGAAATGGAGCAGCTGGGAGAAAAGTCCCAGAGAGCAGCACTGTGGCTAAGCTGGGCCAGGCACCTGCCAGGTAAAGTGGAGGTTAGGGATGCAGCACCCAGTGGTGCCTTGCCAAATGTGTCTGCTCTTCCAACCTTTTGGTCAATCTTTTGAGGAAGCAGAGAAGATGCCTTTGCCTTGCAGTGCAGATGCTTCCAAAAGAAACCAGTCATTTTTTCTGAAAGTGTCGGAAGGAGGCACCTAAGAAACATGGAGAAAAGGAAAAGGTCATCGTAACTCAACTTGCATCCATGGCTCTTGAGGCCACAACGCAGAGCACTGAGCACTGTACGACCACAGCTGGTGACAGAAGGGGCTTTTCCAAAGGCATTTTCCACTAGCAGGGTCCTCTCTATGTGCAGAATTCCTCATTGTTTGATGTCTGCAGGCCCTGGAGATCACCCAGGCTTCAGTGTGAACACAAATATCTGCACCACAGTTTTTAGCCCCTCAGCTTTAGCTCCATGAGCCCAAGTCAGATGACCCAGGCCAGCCTTGCTGCCATATTTATCCCAGGAGAGATGGACTCTAAGGTACGTCTCCATTGCAATGTCAGCCCAGGTGTGGCACGCTGTGCTCAAAGCAGCGCCTTGGAAGCCCCATATTCACCACTCTCATATAATGATTAGATGGTTTGTACAAAGTCTGCCTGGTGAGGTGTCATTTCAAAAGTCTTGATCTGTTGAACATTAATATCGTGTTGGATTGTGTGTGCTCGCATTGGTTGGGAAGTTATGAAGTTTTGCTCTGTGTGTGTTACTGAGATATGTTATGAGGTGGGGAAATGCCCCCCACCAGCCTTTCAGGTGCGACAAGGGAGGAGCCGGACTCGCTGCTGGCCCATTGAAGGGATTCACACTCCCAAGGACTATCCCAGGAACCGTGTACAATGCAGACTTCTCCGAGATAGCACAGAGACAATGGACACTGCTTGACTCACATCGTAGCAAAGGAGCTTCCTAGCAAGTTGGAAGACACTATGAAAGAGGGGTAGAGACATTATGAATTGGCCTCTCTCCCCCACAACTCAATATCTGTAAACACATCCGGAGGACAAACACTTAACTGAGATAAATCAGAAGAGAATAATAATAATAATAATACATTCATATCAAAGTCCCCAACCAGACTAGTATTGGTGTTTCAGCAGAAAATTTTCAGTCTGGGGGATTTTGTTTTCTCAGTCAGACCTTGCCAAGGGAAGCAGGGAGAAAATGTTGGAGTTGCCTCCTTCAGAACAGCTTGGCCTAGACACTAGCTCTGGTTCACTGTTCTGGCCTTGCTCAGGATGGGGGAATTTTAATTATTTCAGCAGGTCCCAGGGTGTTTGGGGGAGATGATGAGGATGTTCCCTTTTGAGATAAAAACTAAGAAATACAGGACTAGAGAATTCTTTTTTTTTAAAGAAATCTGGGATTTAGACATTTAATTTAAAGCAAGGGAGTTCTGAGTTCCTGAGAAGGTTTTTGTTTGCAAGAAGCAACATTGTTGGGTTTGTTATTGTACCAATGGGGGAGATGGTTGTCTATAAAGGAGGGATGAAGACTAAATGTGTCCGATGAGGATGGGATTTGAACCCATGCGTGCAGAGCACAATGGATTAGCAGTCCATCACCTTAACCACTTGGCCACCTCATCAGAACTGCTAAAAGGTAGACAGAAGGAGAAATCTAAGGCCAGCAGGGATAGGGACAATAAGGAGTTTTGAAACACTAAGTGGACGCAGGGGCTGAATGAGCTCCCCCCTCACATCTAGTGAGGAGCTGGGGGAAAGACTTCAGGAACAGACGGTGTTTGCATAGACACACCTACTCTGCCTAGCTATGCAGCATGATGGAGCCACTTTCCCAAGATGAGCAGTTTTGGCTGATAGTGGGTTACAAATCACTTTAGGATTGAGTGGAATGAAATGTTATTATCCTTCCTGCATGAGTGAAGGGCAGCAGAACATACCTAGTCGGTCCTGATAGGGGGTAGGTGGGTGAGGAATAGCTTTTATTGGACTGCATAGAAGCAATTGAGGACGTCACCCTAAACCAGTGGTCCCCAAACTTTTCACACGGTGCCCTCTTAGCCATGGCCAAGGCCCCCCGGAAGCTGCGGTCGAGAACCAGGGCTGGGAGTGGGGCTGTGGCTTGCTGGGGAGAGGGGTGCAGACACAGGGAAGGGGGTCACAGCTGGGCCAGGGGCTCAGGCTCAGGCTCAGGGTAGGGTGGGTGAAGAGCTGGGACAGAGTGGGGCTGAGTGGTGCTCCCTCCTTGCCCTCCATGGGGGCTGGCTCAAGCCTGAGGTGCCCCCATGAACATTCCTCTGTGCCCCCCTAGGAGGCATGTCCCACATTTTGGGAATCACTCCCCTAAACTGACCCCTAGTCACTAAGCAGGGGCTAGTGATGCCAAAGCCCAGGGACAGGGAGCTTTGCCAGAGTGGAGCCTGCAGGTCACATGCTGGGGCCTGACCCAGGCTCCGTGCTCTGGAACAGCTCTGAACCAAACCCAGGCAGAGCCCTCATCAGTGTGACACCGCCCAGGGGACGCTCTCACTGGGGGAAACCTCCTTGCCTGCAGCACGTCCTGGGACTGACCTTGGACCTTTCAGCCCCCCTGTTCCATGCCAGGAGCTTCCTGTAGTGAGTCACCTTAGCAGGACACCGGGGAAAGCCTTACACCCCCCCCCCCCGCCCGCAAAGGAGTCCTGCATCCCCCAACTTCCACAATCACCAGTGACTCTCAGCCAGTGCTGTAAAACAGAAGGTTCATTAGGGGTCTGGAATCCAGCCTGGGAAAGTTCTGTGTTCGCACAGGAAGCAGGAAGATTCAGCAACGTCCATCTTGGGGAGACCCCGAACTCAGAGCCTGGGCTCTCCCGTCGAGTCCCCAACCCAGCAGACTCCTTGCTCCCAACAGCCCGACTCAGCCAGGCCCTTTCCCCTCTTCTGTCCTTTGTTCTGTTTCCCCGGTAACCTGCTCACCTGGCCTCCACCTCGTTCTTTGTTCTCCAACTCGTCCCAGCCAGCTGGTGTCTTGCAGCAGGTGCGCCCGGCCAGCAGTTGCTAGGAGACAGAATTTGTGGCCATTGTCTGGGCCCAGGCAGCTGGACAGCAGCCACACCTGCCCTTTGGGGGTCTCTGCAGAGTAAACACCCTTGTCCCAGCACCGAGATCAGTGGTCCCAAAACTTTTTGAGGGTCAGGCCCCCCCTTACCCTTGTCCGTGCCCCCATGAGCCACACCTGGGAATGAGGCCACAGCTGTGGGGGAAGGGATGCAGACAGGGGTAAGGGGGCTGAGGCAGGGGCCAGAGCTGGGGGTGGGGGCAGAGACCGGCAGCAGAGCCACAGGTGTAGGGCTGGGAGTGGAGCCCTGGGAGCCAGGCCAGCAGCCAGGGCCAGCAGCTGGGGCTACAGCCAGGAGCGGAGCTGGAGGGTGCTCCCTCCCCACACACTCTGGGGGCTGGCCTGGGCCCCAGCTCCATTCCCCTGAGTGTTACTTCATTCCACCCGGCGGGATGCACCCTGCATTTTGGACCTCTGTCCTAGATAATCATGCAACAAATAGGGGAAACTGAGGCATGCACAATATGCAAAACATTCTGAAAATTCCCACTTCGTCACAGGGGTGTCAGTGGGGTCTGAGCTGGGCAGCAGCACAGGGAGAGTGGGGAGGTTTCCCTTTGGAAAAATTAAACTGCAAAACATCCCCGTGTTCCCGCAAAAGTGTCTAATTCATCCCTTAACCCCCTCCCCATGAAAATCTCCACCCCTGCCCTGGCCCACAGAGACCTCCTCACTCCAATGCAGATGTTTAACTTTTCTTATTTTTCCTTGGCCTTGTGCAAACATTGTTCCCATCAAAATCATCAAAGGCTTTTACAATGAGAAAGAGAAAACAAACTAAATCAAACCCAAAGAAACCGCTATCCACCTCCCCGCCACAGACAGTTTGGGTCTGAATTTTTCTACTGAAACGTTGAGACAATAAGACTCTCACTGCAATTGTCCAGAAACAAACCTAAGCCCCCCATGCAGTACCTGGGACATCTGTGTCTGACCCATCAAGGCTTCAGCTCCTTTGGTGAGATTTCCAGCTGCCCAATCCTGCTGCTATTCCAGGGGAGCAAATCCTGGCTCCTGTCAGCATTTATCTCAGCCCCGTTCTGGGCATCACAGGTTTCTCCGGGAAAGGGCAGTGAATGGTTCTAGGGTCCAGTGATCCTCAGCCAAATCACGCTAGAACCTGAGACTCCTTCCCCTTCCCCAGGCTGTGGGCGGGGAGGCATTTCACAGAGCTCTCAGGGCCATAGCACGTGGCTAAGGAGAGAAAAAGCCTCATACCCCCTCTGCTCTGGGGCTGGGTTTAGTCCTGAAGCCTCTGCCCCCCACCTAGTGCCCTATGGCTCATCCCTGACCCTTGCTGCTGCTCCTTGCTATAGACTGTGAGAGGAGCGGAGGCAGCGCAGGAGCCTTCTGGGGATGCAGATCCGAGGCTTTGGGGAGACACATTGTCTGAGACATCAGAGTGCTGCAAACCCTGCGGCCACCCCCTCAATCCGGGGTCTGTTCCAGCCCTGAGTCTGGGCTGCCACGATCCCTTCCCCAGAGCAGGGTGCCCACAGATAACAGCCTGGAAATAGGCATGTGAGACTAACTCCTGCTCTCCCTGACAGGGCCTCCCCTAGACCAAGTGGTGTCCCAGGCAAGAAGTGTCTTCAGTGCCCCCCAGCCCCACCCCAGCTCCATATGTTAAACCATTGAATACCTTATTTTTGTTGCATTTGTAGCTCATCGCATGATTTTGATGCACAATTTGATGCATGATTTTCTCTGTCATATAAAATACATTTTCATGCTAGGATGTGTAAACCATTTATTCATGCCATATATAAGCAAATAAAAAAAATCATTTCCTTTAAGCGTATAGAAACTTTTAAATTTTGACAGTAACTAAAATGTGCTAACACCTAGCAATGGAACTGTCACCAGCACTGGGTGGGCCGCTATTAAATAGTGTTACAGTAGGAGACAGCGTTAGGCTGTTAACCCCAGGCCTTTAGTTCAAAGGTCACTTTTCTCGCCTTTCCTCTCCTGAACTAAAGCAGTGGAGAGATCCAAAGGCTAGTTGATGACATTTCTGAGTGCTAAAATAGCAAGCGATGGCCGTCTTGCATTGGCCATTGTTGACTTGAACGATGGTTTATCGAGAATAAGCTTCAAGGTGAGAAACAGCAGCCCAAAAAGGCCCCCTGCTGGTGCTGAAGTAGCTTGGTTGGAAGAGCATTAGACTGAAGATCTAAAGGTCCCTGGTTCAATCTCAGGCTTTAGCAGACTCTTTCTGCAGCAGTGGGCTGTTTCCTGGAAACACAGCAGTTCCTTTACCCAATGCAAGGCCCTCACTTTGGGCTTCTCTGCAGGAAAAGGCCCACCTGACAGTTCTTTCTCCTCTTGCTCTTTCTCAGCAAGGGGAAGGAAAAGAAGCTCTCCCTCAGGCTGGAGTCACAAGGGTGATGTAAGGACGACTTCCTGAGTCCCAGCTCCAGTCCTCTGCTCTTCCAGCTGACCCATCGAAGAGCTGCGGCCATGTTCTCCAGGTTCGCCCCTCGGTGTGTGCCAGGGTGAGCACCACCAAAGTGCATGGAATTTGAGGGGTGGGGCAGGGCAGCGCACGGTGATGGAGTTTCTGTAGTGTAGCGGTTCTCATGGTAACCTGACATGCAAAAGGGCCTCAGCCCAAAACCAGGCAGAAACATGCTGGCTTCCTTTTCCCAGCTCCCCATGCTGTCCAGCAAGGCGCTCCTCCTTCTGCCACTGGCCTGTCCCTGGGATAACCCCAACCCCCGCACGATGGAGGGTGGTGACATCAGTGGACAAAGTACCTTGGCGTCAGCCTGGGGAAGCTAGAGGAGTTACACCAGTCACCTTTTGAATGCTTGTGGCTTGGCCTCCTCTGCCCTGGGAGGTTGGCCTGCGGAGACTGGCTCCTTTGCGTGACTTGCCAAAGGAGGAAGTGAGGCAGGGATGGGGCAAAAGAGGAAAGTCGAGCTGAGGAAGGCAGGGCAGAAGCTAAGCGCCTCAGTGCGGCTAAGTGGGGTTAGTAGAGCACCACCATTTGTTCTGCAAAGCCTGGGGAGGTGCGGTTGGCTGCTGGGAGGTAGAATCCTGTGCCTGCCTCTTGGCTTCCCAGGGTGGCTACTTGCAGCCCAGGAGAAGAAGTGGGGTTCTGGGTGGAAGGAAAAGAAGCAGTGGTGAGTCCTAGTGGGCAGCTTTCCGGCAAGATGGTTTTCCGGTTTAGGCTTGGGAGGAGCCTGCGAGCTGTGGGTGGAGTTGTTCCAGTGAGAACTGCTGCTCTCGTCTTGCAGACCTGGGGGCGCCAGTGACAGCTTGGGAGGGGGCTTGGGAGGTGCTGGCTTGAGTGACTGGGATATAGGGAACCCAGCCTGCCCCTCTGGGCCAAGTCCACTGTTTGTCTCCTGTGTTGTGACATCCAGATTTAAATCTTCCCAGCATGTGCTGTGGCTCGTGTATTAAGCCTTCCTGGTGGGCCTGGCTGTTGCCAAAGTAGCTCATGTGGGAGTATATTAGATTGAAGATCTGAAGGTTTCTGGTTTGATACCAGGTTTTAGCACCCCCCTCACCCTGAGCATGTCATGCTGGGCTTTCTCCTGGGTGTGCAGCTGTGCCTTCAACTCACCAGTTTTCCTAATTTCAGAGGCAACACTTGCAGAGGGCGTGTGTGGGGCCATGTGCCCCACCTGGGTTAGCTATCGCCTACTACATCATGTGGTGCTACCAGCACAGCAAGGAGGTGCCTGGGGCAGCCAACGGAAAGGGGAGGCATGTCCGGTTCTTCAGCGGCAATTTGGCCCACTCAGTCCCTCTCAAAGGGAAGAACTTGCTGCCAAAAATGGTAGAGCTGCCATTGATTGTGGATTTTTTTTGATTTTTTAATTTTTTTTTTTTTGCCGCTTGGGGCAGGAAAAGCACTGGATCTGGCCCTGCTTCATGGAAGACAAGTTGATAAATCCCAAATGAGTGGTGTTATATCAGTTCTCAGCCTGAGTCCTTGGGTCTTAATCCTGAGGTTATGTCAGGTTCCTCCGGTGGGGGTGTGGAGCAGCCGTTCGTTTTCCTGTTCGCACTCCTCTGCGGTGTGAAAATCAGGGAGGGGAGGCAGAAGCCCCATTTCCCTCCCGAAATGACGCCCAGTGGGGGAAGCCAGGACAACAGGGAGGGGCAGCAAGTGGTGGCCAGACTCTGGCTGCCAGGGTCTAGTCTAGCTCAGGGTCCAGCTCAACCTCCTGCCCGCACCACTGGCCCCCAGTCCCCTTCCACCGCAAGGTCAACCCAGGCACTAGGGCAGGAACAGGGTGAGGCAGCAAGTCAAGCTGAGCAAGGCAGGCAAAAGCGAGTCTTGTCTTCATGGGCCGCTCACAATGACGTCCTTTTTGTGTGCAACTACCAGACAGAGAAGCAACAGGCCAAAATACTGCTACACAGCTGCTAAAGTAGCTCAGTTGGGAGAGCGTTAGACTGAAGATCTAAAGGTCCCTGGTTCAATCCCAGGCTTTGGCAGGCCCGTTCATCTCTCTTTGCACAGTGGTGGCTTGTTTTCTGGGAGCACAGCAGTTCCTGCACCCAAGGTGAGTCCCTGAGCTTGGGCTCTGCAGTAGGAAAAGATACTAGGATTCTGCCCCTAGTTGGCCCACCTGACCTTTAACAATGAGGGACGGGAGCTGTCTCTCCTACATGAGTTATTGGTGGACCCAATATGGCAGGAAGAGAGTGAGGCAGGGTGGCCCTCAGGAATGGTGCCAGAGGGCTGCTGGGCAGTGACAGGCAGGTATAGGGGATGAAAACTCCTCTGTGCAGCTGAGCAAGGGCAGTACCCTGGAAGGGGCATCTGTGAAAATGGGAAGGTGGAAGGGATTTGGGGGCCCAGGAGGAGGCACTTGATGTTCAGTGACTTGGACACGGTGGGTGTTCATAAAATGCACATTAACAACTCTAGGGTAGCTTGATGGTGATTGGTGGAAGGGCCCATCTCTCTGGTCCTCCAGGCCAGGGAAGAATGATGGGGTTGGAGTCTTGTTCTTCACATTCATGGTGCGAGTACAGAAGGGGCTGGAGCTCTGACCAGGGAGAGCATTACTGGTGGGCTTTGTGCTCTGCAGCACTGGTTCTGGCTCTATTAGTGTGTTTGGTCCCCAATTAAGGCGTGAAAGGAAAGTTCTATGGAAGGAACTGGCTCCCTTCCTCTGGACCGCACGGTGTTTGGTGTCGGGGGGGATTTCAATTGTTGCACTGGCCTGAGGACTGCTGGTCCTGTTTTCCTGATGGTCAGAGGAAACTCTTCTATGATGAGCACTACCTGGCGCAGGTCTGTAGCGAGGTCGGCTTAGAGGACGTGTTTCTCCACAGTGAACCAGTGGAGGGTGGGCAGTAACCTCCTATTCCTCTGACCCGAGCTCACACCAGCCGCAGAGGGGATACACCTTTCTGCGGGGACAGGCCAGGAGTCGCACTGACCGGATTTCCGTGAAGGAGAGCACGTCGACAGCCCAGTGCAGGGTGGAGCCAATGGACTGTTCGGATCACGCAGCTCTCACCGTGTGCTCAATGTGGGCAATTCCTTGACCCAGGGCAGAGGATATTGGAAGCTGAACATCCAGAGCTTGCAAGATAAAGGAGCAGGGGGGCGAGGCCTGGAGGTGTTGGCAGAACGGGAAAGCATCAGAGGGTTCTGTGGTTACCAGGGGGATTGGTGGGAGTCGGTGAGGGAGGAGTTGGTGGCTTTGTTCCGGCAGTCGGGCAAACACCACAACATTTAAGAAACCAGTGGTTCCAAGTCCTGCAGCGTTGCCTGTGGGATTTCCACAAGACCATCCAGGCAGGGGAGCCAGTCAGCCTGTGACTGTATGATCGGACCAAGCGACAGCTGGCCGAGATCCAGGAGATGAGGCTGCAGTTGGCTGATATGAGCGGGAGCACCGAGTGAAGGGAGGGGCGGCCTCCCCTGACATTTTTGCAGCCTGCAGGGAACGGAGACAAAGCAGGGGGATGTGGGGTCTCAGGGCAGGACCCATGGATCCGGTAGTGCAGGACTATAGTCGCTGGAGGAGGAGAGAGAGTCCTGCGAGAGGAAGCCGCTGGTGGGAAGCAATAAGTGCAGAGTGCAAACCAGCCAGCTGAGAGTCACAGGGGTCTAAAAAATGAAACAGCAGCAGGTCCCATGGTGTAATGGGCAGCACTTAGGACTTTGAATCCTGGAATCTGAGTTCAAATCTCAGTGGGACCTCCTGGTGATATGTTGCTTTGCTACAAAGCCCTGGAGCTCAATGTGTTTGGCTACCTTCTCTCAGGGTCAACTAGAGTGAGGTTTTTCTCTCCTGCTGGGTGACTGATGCCCACTGGAGATAGGTCTCTGGTCTGGCTGGTTCAATGGGCGGCTATCGGTTGGGGGTCCCGGAACTTAACAGTCTGGCTAGAGATTCCTGCGGGATGACTTGACGTTGGGTTTCTTGCTGCTTCACCTGATGTCCACAACTTTGGTCCCTGCAGCTGCCACACTCTTCCTCTTGCCCACCTGGCACTTAAAGGAAGGAGGGCCAGGGCCAGGCTTCACAGTCAGGGAAGGCAGGAGGGAGGCAGAGTCCCAGGCTGGAGCCCAGCCCCTCTCCTCCTCTGGGCACCTGGGGTGTTGTTCCCCCCTGTTCAGGCACCCCTGGGGCCCTGCACTTCACACAGCTCTCCCTGATTTCAGCTGTTAGTGAGGGAGCCTCACTGCTAGCGCAGACTGGGCAGTTTGTTGCATGAGAGACACTGTCCCAAAGCAGGACTAATGCTTAGAGCTGGTTACCAGTGATTTCAGACCTGTTGGTCTGCAGCAAGACTCTCCATTGAGTCTTAACCAGCTCTGTTATTACACAGGGAAGAACAAAAGGGTCAAATGGTGCCTGGAAGCCTTAAGAAGAATCCACCCCACCAAGTACAACACTTGTCGCTACCTGCTCTCAGCTCCACTGAGAATGTTTTGGGGTCACCCGTCGCCTGTATCAACCTAGGAGTCTCAGAGAATCCAAATTAAGAGGTGCTCCAGTGGCACAATTGGTTAGCGCACAGTACTTATAGGGCAGTGCTGAGAGGAGCTATGCTGAGGTTGTGAGTTCAAACCTCACCTGGAGCTCTGGTTTTCATTAACCAAGTAGTGTCACCCCCTCATTTGGCCTGTGAAATGTAGAATTCAAGCCCTGGGGACCCTCACTTATTACCTCCTCTCCAGGTCAGAATCTACCATCCTTTCTCGCCCCCCAGCCCCTGTGCCAGGATCCCTCAAGCAGAGCCTGGAGTCCTGCCCCTGGCATCTGTACTATTGACAAAGACTAAGTGACAGGGACGAAACACTCAAATCCCGCCTGGTGCAGGGAGCCAGGTTTGCTCTTCAAATTCTGTCATTGGTACATTTCCAGGCCTGGGAATGTCCCACAACAGCATTGAATGGGAAGCTGCCTGCAGAACAGTGACACTGCACAGAGCTCCTGTGGAGGAGGGGTAGGAATTAGTAACATTTTGAGGATCGTTTGGGAAATGAGCCTTTGCTGACAAGGTTTGTCTCTGTTCATATTTCACCTTCAGGTGTTATGTTGAGGGATCTTTAGTATATTTTTGTGAGGTTAATAACTATCTCCTCAACTTTATTTACTCAACTTAAAAATTGGTCACTTGATTTTTGCATCTCCCTGTGAAAATACAATTGACACGTGTGGCTTTCTACAGGGGGTCATGATGTTAAAGTTAAGGAATTCAGTCTCTGTACTTCTGGGGGGAGTGTTGTTTTTTTACAGCTGCCTCAGGGCCAGGCACACCGGGCTGTTAGCTGCATTCATGGTCCTTGCCAGGGGCCCCTGCTGAACCCTGGGCGGCTGCACTGCAGTGCTGGGGTGACTGCAGGTAGAGAAGCTGCTGTGGAGCAATGTAGAGCAGGTGCAGGAAGGAGACGGGGTCACTATTCACATTCTGAACTGCACAGTTTTCCAAATTTGGGACTAGATTCATAGACTTAAGGTCAGAAGGGACCATTATGATCATCTAGTCTGACCACCTGCACAATACAGGCCACAGAATCTCACTCACCCACTCCTGTAACAAACCCCTAACCTATGTCTGCGTTATTGAAGTCCTCAAATTGTGGCTTAAAGACCTCAAGGTGCAGGGAATCCTCCAGCAAGTGACCCGAGCCCCATGCCGCAGAGGAAGTCGAATGTCCGAGAACAATTCTAGGGGAAGGTGAACGCAGAGCAATGACACTGGAGATGCCCAGACCTCCAATAGGGGCAATGTGGAAATTAATAATGGGAAGATCATTTGTGAAATTAGTCATCACTGACAAGATTTGTCTCTGTTCCTATTTCACGCTATGGTGTTAGAGGAATCAGTACAGATTTTTACTATATTAATTAAACACTTAATTTTATTTAATCAAGCCAAAAACTTAGTATCAATTATTTTTTCTCTGTCCTAGCAAGAATGAATTGAATTTTGTGACTTTCTGGAAAGTGCAGCGAGATTAAATGTGGGAAATTCAGTCTCTGTGTTTGTGAGCTGATGTTTTCCTCTCACAGGTCAGTGCCTGCATTGAAATACCAAGAGGGATCTAAGGGCTGGTGTACACTGGGCACTGAACTGGCAGAGCGACGTCTCTCAGGGTGTGACCCCCCCACAAACACATATTGTTAATGTGACCTAAGCCCGGGTTAGATAGTGCTAAAGAAAAGGAAGAATTGTTCTGTCCATGCAGCTATTACAGGGATGGGAAAATCCCTCCAGTCACCGTCTACTCCAAAGTGCTATAGCAATGCCACAGCAGCGTTTTAAGTGTAGACAGAGTGAAAGTAGATCTGGCTCCAGTTCACACTGTGGATGCTCAGGTACTAAGAGTACAATAATAACAACAGCATAGTTGGCAGGATTTGAACGTGCGCAGGGAAACCCCAATGGATTTCTAGCCCATCGCCTTAACCACTCGGCCACAACTACTTGGCATACATCTGTTCCACTACATGATGATTCTGTTCTCACTGAATTGTCACTTCAAATTGCTCAGACCAGCTTCCCCAGCACACTCACGGCTGCGCATCAGTGTAAGTGTGTCCTTGGCTGAACAGCAAGAATTCCTGCCCATTTCCCTTCTGGCTGGAGCAGGATGAGAGTGTGTTTGTGTGAATGACATTGCTGTAGATTGTTGTTCATTCCCCACTCTGACAATTCAGACAGTCCCTTTCCTAGTCAAATCTCCAGCACATCATTCCAATAGCAGGGGGCAGGATTTCTCTGGGGCACTGAAATTTTTTCAGGGGGCTGGTGCATGAACTCAGCCTTGCATTCTACCCTTGATGTTTCATGGACTAACAACAGCAGCAGAAAGAAAGAGCTGAGCCAATATCTCCCTGGCAGGGATGCAGGTGCCACGTCCCCTCTGTCTGACCATCACCATTGCAGGAGAGAAGGGTTCACTGGAATCGAATGTCCTGGCTCAGACCAGAGACACAGGGAGGTTTCACTGTTCATGGATCTGTGCAAAGGAAATTTTGTCTTTGTGTGAAACTGAGGTCAGAAATGTAACGTCCACATGGTGGCCCAATGCTCTAGGGAACGTGGGTGAAGGACTCGGGCTGAGAAATGATTTAACAGGGGTTTGTATCAATTTATTGCCCTGATTAAAATCTATGGCTAAAAGGCAGCCACTGTTGTTAGTACTTGTACCTGTGTAGGGACACCCCAGTGAGTGCAAGTCCATTGCCTTCACCAGGGGCAGTCGATTATTTTATCAAGGTACAAACGTCTTGGTCAAGGCCTAGGCTCCAGAGAAAACAATACACTGCTGATAAGAAGAAGTACATCAAAAGATTTTGCAGCCACCGTGGGCATAACTATGATGTGTCGTGTTTCACTCTTTATACCTGGCACCACCTCCTTTCCCTTTTGCCTTGTAGTTGACCAAGGGCAAAGCTAAACCTCTCCTCAGATACCAGGGAGTGTTTATGTCCATTCCTGCGAGCTACACAGGGGTTTGATGTTGCTGCTTTCAGTCCTCTGGCTCTGCCGGGATAAGGAACAATTCAGGCTGTCACTGAACTGAAGGAGGAAGATCAGTTTGTGACAGGGAGAGGGACGCCTCCTCTTAAAGGTGTTTGTCTGGCTGGCAGCCCTGGTTCCCAGGTCTCGCCCGTGGGGCTCCAGCAGTTTTGGGACCAGGTCACTCCCTTGGCCCCACCTGCCGCCCACAGGGGCTCCCCCCAGGGGCCCCGTCAGTGCAGCGGAGCTGAGCAGTGTCTGCCTGCTCGCTCCAGTGGCTGCCGGCCCCTCCCCATGGCAGGGAGTCTGTGCCTCCGCACGCTGCCCCTGCCTTTTCACCCCTGTGGCCAATGGGACGCTGTGGGGGTGATGCCTGGGGGCAGCAGCACACGGAGGCCCCCCAGCCTGCCCTGCCTTGGAGCCCCAGGTCAGCGCCACACCTCTGACCCCCTTCCTGAGCCTGCACCACCACCCCCTCCCCACATACCCCCTCCTCTCCCCAAACTCCCTCCCAGAGCCTACACCCCTCCTGCACCCCAATCCCCAACCCAGGGCCTGCACCCTAGATCTCCTCCCCCCACCCAAACTCCCCCCAGAGCCTGCACCCCTCCTGAACCCCAATCCCCAGCCCCAACCCAGGGCCTGAACCCTAGACCTCCTCCCCCCACCCAAACTCCCTCCCAGAGCCTTAGGCAGGTGAGGGGCGGAGTTTTGGGGGGCGGGGTCTGGGCAGTGTGAGTGACATTATTGGCCCACTGGAAGGACTGGAGGACTGGCCCTGGCCCTAAGGTAAATTGAGGTTGAGACCCTGCTTTAAGGGATTGGAGCAATGCTGGAGAGACTGACGGGCAGGGAGCTGGGGAGCTGTGTGTGCCCCAAGGAGAGTTGTTGTTGTGCTCTGGTGAGACAGAGCGGGGGTGGGGAGTTTCTAAGCTGTGGTGTTTGTACAGAGAGAAAGTTTACTAACCCCCAGGTTAAAAACTGTTCCTGCTCTGGGCTATACAGGACACTCTCTGTTGTGAGGGTAGCTCAGTGGGTGAATGTTTCCCTGCAGGGTAATAGATTCCTAGTTCCAATCCAAGTGATTCCCTTTAAAAACTTTTTTGAATGAAAATCGATTTCCAGACCCATCTCCAGTATTCTCAGGAATTCGCTGAATGGGGGCAGGGGGCTTGAAATGAATTTAAACACTCAGCATTTTCCTGTGCAAATGAATAAAGACCTAGCAGAGCTGCCCAGCAGCTGAAATCAGTTCCAGTCTCAGCGTCTCTAAGAGGGACACTCCGTAGCTGAGGCGTGTGGGACACCTCTGTGGTGAGGACAGGTGAAAAAATGCTGGATTCAATGAAAGCTGAGCCCATAGGAGGGGAAGGTGAACGGCAGCACCACACAGGGTCATAACACTCAGACACGGGGCTTCACTGTCACTGCCCCTGTGTTTTCCATCATTTCTATCCTAAGGAACACACCCTCCCCCTCCCCATTGTCACACACAACCTTCTCCCCTTGAGCCCCATCCTCCCCCTCCCCCACACACGCCATGGGACACAGCCTCTCGGTGACTCACCCAGATGGGGGCTTGTCTCTGCATCTCCCCAGCAGGGGAGCAGAGAGCCGAAAGGGCCACAGGAGACCAATGGAGCTAGGCAGGGATAGAAAAGACTTCCCCTCCCTTCCCTTCCCTTCCCAAGAGTCCCGTTAATCTCACCCATGGGACGTTACAGCACCGGGTGGGCTCAAAGCACCAACCTTCCCCTCAGCAACGGAAGGGGGAACCAGCTCTATCACATGGAAGGAGACTCCCCACCTCTGCTGCTGCCATCCTGCAGCCTTTAATATGGATTTGTTTTAGCTAATGCAACCCCCCCCCAATCCATCCATGAAACATGGAGACAAGCTCCTGAAAACAGGGTCCAGGGGTGCAATGGGTTAGTGCCCAGTACTTACAGAGCAGTGCTGAGTGGAGTGATGCTGAGCTTGTGAGTTCAAACCTCACCTACAGCCCTAGTTTCCTTTAAGCAAATGGCTTCTGCCAATCATTTTGCCCTGCAGAAAATACAATTGCAGCTCAGAAGACACCGAGGTCCCCTTGCTTTACAGAGAGCAGGGCAGATTCCACAGATCTACCAGGCTCTGCCCTCCACCAGCTGCCTGTGTCAGGAGGGGTCAGGCAGAGCCCAGAGCACTGCCCCCGACTCCCCCTCAGTCTTTGCTCCCCAACCCACCTGTGTGCTCACCCTCTTCGCTGTGAGACTCAAACCCTGCCTGGCTTGCTGTATGCTGGGATTTTTTTTCGTCTGTCGTATTGATGTGCATGTGGGTCCTGTGTGATTTTGGTGGATGCCATATACTTGTGTGTGTGTGTGTGTATGACTTTTGCATGCAGATTGGTTTTTTGCTTAGTAATCTTTTGGTATGTGGCTTTTGTGCTTTCCTGTTGTGGGCTTTTGCTGTACTTTTTGGTGTGGATTTGTTCTATGTTTTGTGTGGCTTTCCCTTATGTGTATATGGCTCTGTGTGCTGTGTGGGTTTGGTTTTGTTTATGTCTGTGTGGGCCTGTGCAGTCTGTGATGTTCTTTTTCTCTCTATTTGTCTCTCTGTTTGTATCTTCATGTGTAAATTCACTGGAACTTTTCAAACTCTCCACAGCTTTGCCAATTTTCACCAGGAATTTTACTCATTAACAAATTCTCACTTGTTCCCTACCAGTTGGTGACCATTGCCCCAGGGGCCTGTCAGTCTCAGGGTCCTGATTTCCCATTGACCCTTCCCCCTTCTAGTGGGACTGGGAACTAGCCAACAAAAAAAACCCCACTCAGTTTTAGTAAAGGGCCAACAGTCCCCTTACACAAGCCGGCCCTGTGAGAAAGGAAGATCTCAGTGGTTTGACTATTGGCCAGCTAAACCCAGGGTTGTGAGCTTAGTCCTTGAGGGGGCCATTTAGGGATCTGGGAGAAAAATCTGTCTGTGGATTGGCCCTGCTTTGAGCAGGGGGTTGGACTAGATACCTCCTGAGGTCCCTTCCAACCCTGGTATTCTATGATAGGGTCACCAATGTTCAGAGAAACTAGCACAAGCTGGTCCCATGGTGTAATGGTTGGCATGCTGAAATCTGAGTTCAAATCTCAGTGGGACCTTGTGGTAAATCCCTGGAGATCCAAGCGCTTTCCTATCTCCAGCTGTATAAAAATGAGTTGTTTACCTTGTGCTGAGTGACTCATACCCACTGGAGCCAGGTCTTTGGTTGGAATGGGGTCTAGAAGTGGCTATGGTTTGACTGGGTGTTTGGGATTTCTGATGCCCACAAGTTTGGCCCTTGTGCTTTCTACCACACTTTTCCTCTTGCCCACATGGCGCTTGAAGAAAGGAGTGTCAGGGCCAGGTTTCATAGTCAGGGAAAGGCAGGAGGGAGGCAGAGTCCCAGGCTGGAGCCCAGCACCTCTCCTCCTCTGGGCAGCTAGGACAGAGGTGGCTGGTGCTGACAGCTCCAAGGGAAGCTTAAAAGCCACAGAGCAACCAAGGGCAGGGCAAGAGGAGGGGAGAACCATGCCTATGCGTGGCCAGCAGCAGCCACAGAGACACCCAGCCAGGCTGCTCCCTGGCATGCCGAACCCCCACTGAAAACCACCCACAACCAGCTGCTGATGCTTTGTGGCCAACATCAGAAGATGGTCGGAAATCAGGGCCAGCCCCCCTGGTGGGGCCTCTTACCGTTCCCACTCAAGGTGCTCACTTTGGCAGTGGGGCAGGAGATTTTACCCCAAGAGGCTTTTCCCCAGCTGGCGAGAAGCAGAGAAACACCCAGGCTCCCAAGGTGCTATGTAGCAACCCCCCTCCAGCACAGGGACAGGCACACACTTGGAAGAGGGAAACTGCTCCACACTCTAGCCCGGGCAGCCGCCCATTTTCTTTGGCAAGTCAGGAAGGGCAAAGGCAAGACTGGAAGCACCTGGGGCTCATGCCCCAGCCTTTGTGACACCCACACCCCAACTCCTTCCCGGGGCTCTAGCTGAAGGCAGAGCATTGGCCTGAGCGGCCAAGAAGAGGTTCCAGCCCTGAAGGGAGCAGGACTTTCAGCCCAAAGGTAGAACTGCACAAGCACAACCACGAAGGGACTCGAACCCTCAATCTCCTGATCCGAAGTCAGACAACTTATCCATTAGGCCATGTGGTCACAGGAACAAAACCTTTCCAAGTACTTATTTGGAAAAGGCAGACACTGTGTTTCTCAGGTCCTCTACTGGGGGGGGCCGAGACTCTCTGGGCACAAGAAGTCGAGTTCCCAGTGAGATGTGAGACAATTCTCTGGAGCCAGGTACAGGACTTTGGCAGGGAGGCTCAGGCATGAGGGATTGGGATGCAGCGGACAGACCAGCTGTCTAGGTGCTTAGATTTGGTCTCACTGAGGAGAAGGAGGAATCCTGCTGATAGGCAGTGGCTGTGGAGAAAAAGTGGGATGTCCAGGCTGCTCCGGTCTCCTTCTTCCAGCTCCTCATCTGGCTGAGCTGCTCCACCAGCCTGGACAAGTCCTCTGCATGCTCAGCAAATAGCCCAAGAGCCATTTCTGCCCAAACCTGTGCTGGGGGGTGAGCTTCTGTCTTCCCTGTCCCATGTGCCCTAGAACAGACCTCTAGATTGAGAGAGACAGTCAAGAACTATTAAGGCTAAGATTATATAAAGGGGGTCCCAGAATCTGTGACTTTCAGAGATCTCAGTGACATTTTCCACCTCAGCCCTGGGGCAGCAAGACTGGAGCTGTCGGCCGGTGGGGACCTCACAGCTATCAGCCACCAGTGGCGGAAGGGGCTCCCACAGGCCCATGCCACCACGGATGGACCCCACAGCTCCCAGCTACTGTGAGTGGATCCCAGAGCTCCCAGCCACCACATGGGACAGGGGGACCCTGGAGCTCCCAGTGGGGTGACTGGGTTATAAAGTCCGGTCAGCGGTGCTGCGGGGCTCAGGCAGGCTGATCCCACGTGTCCTAGGGCACCGCACTGTGCCCTGGAAGTGGCCAGTAGGTCCCCCCTGCTGCACCGCTGACCAGGAGCCACCTGAGGTAAGTCTGCACCCCAACCCCTTGCCCCAGCCCTGAACCCCCCGAAACCCAGAGCCCCCTCTTGCACCCCAGAGCCCTCACCCCACTGCACATCAACCACGTGCCCCACCCCAGAGCGTCCTCCCACACCAGGAACCCCACAGCTCGGTCCTCACCCCAGAGCCATCACCACATCCTGGACCCCAACCCCTGTCTCAACTCACAGCCCTCCTGCACTCTGAATCCCTCGTCCCCACCCTGCAGCCTGGAGCCCCTCCTCCACCCCACACCCCTCATCGCCCCACCGCGCCCACAGGCAGACCCTGGAGCTCCCAGCAGCCATGGGTGGCCGGGGAGCCCCCCGAGCCCCACCCCACTGCGTACGGACCCTGCAGCTCCTACGAGTGATCCCAGAGCTCCCAGCCGCTGCGGATGGACCCAGGGTTTCCCAACAGGCCTTGATGGCGGGAAGACCCTGCAGCCCCACGTCATCGCTCACAGACCCTGCAGCGCCGCAGCCCCGGGAGCTCCCGGCCGCCCCGGGCAGGAGAGGAGCCCCCGGCGCTCAGACACCGCAGGCAGAGCCCGGAGCTCCCAGTCACCGGGGTGGGGTGAGGAGAAGCCGCAGCCCCGGAGCTCCCGGCCGCCCCAGGCAGGAGAGGAGCCCCGGCGCCAGACACCGCAGGCAGAGCCCGGAGCTCCCAGTCACCGGGGTGGGGTGAGGAGAAGCCGCAGCCCGGGAGCTCCCGGCCGCCCCAGGCAGGAGGAGCCCCGGCGCTCAGACACCGCAGGCAGAGCCGGAGCTCCCAGTCACCGGGGTGGGGTGAGGAGAAGCCGCAGCCCCGGGAGCTCCCGGCCGCCCGGGCAGGAGAGGAGCCCCGGCGCTCAGACACCGCAGGCCGAGCCCGGAGCTCCCAGTCACCCGGGGTGAGGAGGAGCCGCAGCCCGGGAGCTCCCGGCCGCCCCGGGCAGGAGAGGAGCCCCGGCGCTCAGACACCGCAGGCAGAGCCCGGAGCTCCCGGTCACCGGGGTGAGGAGGAGCCGCAGCCCCGGAGCTCCCGGCCGCCCGGGCAGGAGAGGAGCCCCGGCGCCAGACACCGCAGGCCGAGCCCGGAGCTCCCAGTCACCGGGTGAGGAGAAGCCGCAGCCCGGGAGCTCCCGGCCGCCCGGGCAGGAGAGGAGCCCCGGCGCCAGACACCGCAGGCAGAGCCCGGAGCTCCCGGTCACCGGGTGAGGAGCCGCAGCCCGGGAGCTCCCGGCCGCCCCAGGCAGGAGGAGCCCCGGCGCCAGACACCGCAGGCAGAGCCCGGAGCTCCCAGTCACCGGGTGAGGAGAAGCCGCAGCCCGGGAGCTCCCGGCCGCCCGGGCAGGAGGAGCCCCGGCGCTCAGACACCGCAGGCAGAGCCCGGAGCTCCCGGTCACCGGGGTGAGGAGAAGCCGCAGCCCCGGGAGCTCCCGGCCGCCCGGGCAGGAGAGGAGCCCCCGGCGCTCAGACACCGCAGGCCGAGCCCGGAGCTCCCAGTCACCGGGGGGGGGGGTGAGGAGAAGCCGCAGCCCCGGGAGCTCCCGGCCGCCCCGGGCAGGAGAGGAGCCCCCGGCGCTCAGACACCGCAGGCAGAGCCCGGAGCTCCCCGTCACCGGGGTGAGGAGGAGCCGCAGCCCCGGAGCTCCCGGCCGCCCCGGGCAGGAGGAGCCCCGGCGCTCAGACACCGCAGGCAGAGCCCGGAGCTCCCAGTCACCGGGGTGAGGAGGAGCCGCAGCCCCGGAGCTCCCGGCCGCCCCGGGCAGGAGAGGAGCCCCGGCGCTCAGACACCGCAGGCGGAGCCCGGAGCTCCCAGTCACCGGGGTGAGGAGGAGCCGCAGCCCCGGGAGCTCCCGGCCGCCCCGGGCAGGAGAGGAGCCCCCGGCGCTCAGACACCGCAGGCGGAGCCCGGAGCTCCCAGTCACCGGGGGGGGGGGGTGAGGAGGAGCCGCAGCCCCCGGCCAGTGCAGGGGGCCCCGCAGCGCCCCCCCGCCGCGGGCGGGCGGACGCCAGAGCCCCCCGCTGCCATCGGGACCCCGCGGCCGCCCCGGGCAGGACCCGTCACCCCGCGACCGGCAGGAAACAGCCGCGCGCGGAAGCGCCTCGAGCCCTGTGACCCCCCCCCGGCGCTGCGGCTTCGCGCCAGGCGGGAGGCGGCGCCGCGGCTGCGGTCTCGGTCCCTCCGCCCGGCAGCGGGACCCGCCCCGCGCGGCCTCACGCCGCTTCTCGCGGGCGGTGCTGAGAGCTGAGCGCTGAGCGCACAAGGCCCTGGCGGCTCCGCCCCGCATCGCTGTCAGACAACGTCACCAATGGGAGATGAGCCTGTCAGAAACGTCAGGTGGGGAGGGCCCAATGGGAGACCAGCTTTCAGAGACCCGCCCCGCACGAGGGCCAATGGGAGACCAGCTTTCAGAGAAACGCCCCAGGCTAGGGCCAATGGGAGATCAGCTGTCAATAAACACTAGGCAGGCAGGCACCAGCCAACCAGGAACCGCCCCTCATCTCAAGCACCCGGGCAGCCCCGCCCCCACCTGTCCTATGCCCCACAACAGCAGCCAGCACCGGGTGGTTCGTGTCGCGCCCAACAACAACCCCCAAAGCAGCGTCTCAATTCCCCTCCCCCACCACTGCTCTTCATTAAGTAACGAGAACCCCACCCAAAAAGGGGGGAAACACTTTCTGCTTTCCACAACTACCACCCACAACCCCCCGCCCCGCAGCCCCTTCCCCATGTCTGGCCACACGCTCCCAGCTCAGGGTGACCACACTCCCCGTCGGGGCAGGCTCTGCTCAGCCCGGCTCCCCACAGCCTGCACTAAACATGTGGGGCCCAACCCCAAAACTTACTCCTATTTTACCCCAATGGCCCCAAACAGCTGCTTTTAATATGCAAATAAGGTGCTGCCACACTCAGGCCACGCCCCAGCTCTCAGTGGAGCCACCCGGCAGAGAACCAGGTGATATTTAAATTAGCCAGGACATCGCTCAGTCATTGCCCTCTGCTCCCAGCAGGTATGTGGCGCCGGAGAGCACAGCTGAGCACTTTCCACTGGGCTGCTGCCTGCATTTCCAGCACCTGGCGTGATCGTACTCTGCGCCGTGGCTGCAGCAACCTCGGTTCGAATCCGGGTCATGGTAGGTGGGAGAGGGCTATCCTGCAGCACGGTGGCTCAGTCTGATGTCCCATGTTTCAAGGGAGCCATCAGCCGGTCCTCAGTTTCTGCTTGGTAAAGGAGTCAGTGGGGTCCATCGGTCAGTCCCAGGACTTCCTGCTGGGCGCCAGTTTCTTCAGCGCATGTCCCTCCTGGAAAGGGCTGTGTTTGAATGTCGGACCAGTGCACATTGAAGGGATCAGGATCTGCGTGCCTGGGAAGCTGCGTCCCTCCAGAGGCGCTTGAGAAGCCAAAGGGGCCGTGGGTGAGTTTGTGATGAGGTGAGTGTGAAGTGTGGAAGGAAGAGGGTGGCAAGAGGAGGTTTTGAGAGGAAAAAAGGTGCTGCTGAGCTGGTAGGTGAGGGCAAGGTCCCAGGCGGGTGTTGTGTGAGGAGCTGTGTAGGCCCAAAAAGGCGTCGTGCTGGGCAAGGGCAGGTGAGGAGGGCCAGGGCTGTTGCTGCAGCCAAAGCCTTTGGGAAGCAGAAGAGGGCCAGGGGTGTTGTTGCCTGCTGGGGCCCATGCGACGGTGTAGGTGTACGCTGACCGTAGCTGGTCTGTGGGAGCTGGGGCCACTCACCGTGCCCCTTTCCTTGTTAGTATAGTGGTGAGTATCCCCGCCTGTCATGTGGGAGACCGGGGTTCGATTCCCCACCTGGGAGGCTGACCCCTTTTGAAGGGGGGACAAAGAAATCCCTGGCCTGCCCACCCCATCCCTTGCGTTCTCCTTCGACGGCCACTTCCCTTCGCACCCCGCACTGATGACTTTCACCTCCAGAGAGACAATTACCTCGCAAGGATACGCTCGCCCTAGCCAAAGCCTCTCCCTGGCCTTCTGCCCCTGGGCCCAGCTTCGGGGCCTGCACGTGGGGGCACGTTTCAGAGCGGCAAAGGGAAATAGGCTGGCCAGGGGCATGAGCACTGATTTCCCAACACCCCCCACTGTTTTGTGAACTAGTTACACGCCAAACCTGGTGGCTGAACTTTGCGACTTTGTCCTCACCCACAACTATTTCACATTTGAGGACAATATATATCTTCAAGTCAGCGGCACTGCTATGGGCACCCACATGGCCCCACAGTATGCCAACATTTTTATGGCTGATTTAAAACAATGCTTCCTTAGCTCTCGTCTCCTAATGCCCCTACTGTACTTGCACTACACTGAAGACATCTTCATCATCTGGACTCATGGAAAAGAAGCCCTTGAGGAATTCCACCATGATTTTAACAATTTCCATCCCACCATCAACCTCAGCCTAGATCAATTCACTCAAGTGGTCCATTTCCTTGACAGTACTGTGCTGGTAAGCGATGGTCACATAAACACAACCCTATACTGGAAACCCACTGACCGCTGTACTTACCTACATGCCTCCAGCTTCCATCCAGGACACCCCACATGATCCATTGTCTATGGCCAAGCTCTAAGATACAACCGTATTTGCTCCAATCCCTCAGACAGAGATAAACACCTACAAGATCTCTATCAAGCATTCTTTAAACTACAATACCCACCTGTTGAAGTGAAAAAACAGGTTGACAGAGCCAGAAGAGTACCCAGAAGTCACCTACTACAAGACAGGCCCAACATAGAAAATAACAGAACACCACTGGCCTTTACATTCATCCCCCAATTAAAACCTCTCTAGCGAATCATCAAAGATCTACAACCTATCCTGAAAAATGATCCCTCACTCTCCCAGATCTTGGGAGACAGGCCAGTCCTTACTTACAGACAACCCCCAAACATGAAGCAAATCCTCACCAGCAACCACAGAACAACAACACTAACCCAGGAATCTATCCTTGCAACAAAGTCCGATGCCAACTCTGTCCACATATCTATTCAAGTGACACCATAATACGACCTAATCACATCAGCCACACCATCAGGGGCTCGTTCACCTCCACATCTACCAGTGTGATATATGCCATTATGTGCCAGCAATGCCCCTCTGCCATGTACATTGGCCAAACCAGACAGTCTCTGTGCAAAAGAATAAATGGGATGCAAATCAGACGTCAAGAATTATAAGATTCAAACACCAATAGGAGAACACTTCAACCTCTGGCCGTTCAGTAACAGATTTAAAGGTGGCAATTTTGCAACAGAAAGCTTCAAAAACAGACTCCAACGAGAAACTGATGAACTTGATATGCAAACTAGATACAATCAATTTAGGCTTAAATAGAGACTGGAAATGGCTGAGCCATTACACACATTGAATCCATTTCCCCATGTTAAGTATCCTCACACCTTCTTGTCAAACTATCTTAAATGGGTCATCTTGATTATCACTACAAAAGTTTTTTTTCTCCTGCTGAGAATAGCTCATCTTAATTAATTAGCCTCTTAGAGTTGGTTGGGCAACTCCCACCTTTTCATGTTCTCTGTGTGTATGTGTGTGTGCATATACATATATCCTCACTATATGTTCCATTCTGTGCATCCGATGAAGCCATTCATCAACATTGAATTTCATCTGCCATTTTGTTGCCCAATCACCCAGTTTTGTGAGATCCCTTTGTAACTCTTCGCAGTCTGCCTGGGACTTAACTCTCTTGAACAGTTTTGTATCATCTGCAAATTTTGTCACCTCACTGTTTACCCATTTTTCCAGATCATTTATGAGTATGTTGAACAATAATGGTCCCAGTACTGACCCCTCTGGGATACCATCTCTCTCCATTCTGAAAACTGATAATTTATTCCTACCCTTTGTTTCCAAGATTTTAACCAATTTTGATCCATGAGAGGACTTCCCTCTTATGCCATGATGGCTTACTTTTCAAAAGTCAATTTAAATTAAATACATTTTTTTTAAATTATATATATTTTTAGAAATCTAGACCTGTTATGTGTAACTTGCATTATCCTTATATTAAATTTGCATTATCCTAACAAAACATTTACTTTATTCACATCTCTTTTATATATCTCATTGGCCCTGATACCCCCCCCCCCCGTAAATTCAAACACCCCCCCTAATTTCAATTCCTGGGGAAACTACTGGGTGGCGCCTCCTGCCTGGCGAGAAGCCGCAGCACCGGGGGGTCACAGGGCGCGATGGGTTTCTGCGCACCTCTGTTTTCTGCCGGTCGAAGGGTGACGGTTCCTGCCCGTGGGGGCCGGGGGGTCCCGATGGCAGCTGGGGGCTCTGGCATCCACCTGTGGCAGCTGGGAGCTACAGGGCCATCTGCAATGGCCAGGGGCTGCGGCTTCTCCTCACCCCCCCCCCCGGTGACTGGGAGCTCCCGGCTCTGCCTGCAGTGTCTGAGCGCTGGGGGCTCCCTCTCTTGCCTTTGGCGGCTGAGGGCTGCCTGTGGCGGCTGGGAGCTCCAGGGGCTTCGGAGCTGCAGGGTCTATTTGCAATGACGTGGGGCTGCAGGGTCCTCACACCATCAATGCCTGTTGGGAAACCCTGGGTCCCTCCGCAGCGACTGGGAGCTCTGGGGTCACTCGTAGGAGCTGCAGGGTCCATACGCAGTGGGGTGGGGCTGGGGGGGCTCCCCGGCCACCCATGGCTGCTGGGAGCTCCAGGGTCTGCCTGTGGGAGCTGTGGGGAGATGAGGGGTTTGGGGTGGAGGAGGGGGCTCCAGCCTGCAGGATGGGGCCGAGGGATTCAGAGTGCAGGAGGGGGCTGTGGGTTGAGGCAGGGGGTTGGGGTCCAGGACTGGGTGATGGCTCTGGGGTGGGGGCAGGGATGATGGGTTCCAGGTGTGGGAGGAAGCTCTGGGCTGGGGCACGGGGGTGAGGGCTCTGGGGTGCAAGAGGGGGCTCTGGGTTTGGGGTTCAGGGCTGGGGCGGGGGGTGGGGGTGCAGACTTACCTCGGGCGGCTCCTGGTCAGCGGTGCAGCAGGGGGGACCTACTGGCCACTTCCAGGGCACAGTGCGGTGCCCTAGGACACGTAGGGACCAGCCTGCCTGAGCCCCGCAGCACCGCTGACCGGACTTATAACGCAGTCACCCCACTGGGAGCTCCAGGGTCCCCCTGTCCCATGTGGTACCTGGGAGCTCTGGGATCCACCCACAACAGCTGGGAGCTGTGGGGTCCATCCGTGGTGGCATGGGCCTGTGGGAGCCCCTTCCGACACTGGTGGCTGATAGCTGTGAGGCCCCCACCGGCCGACAGCTCCAGTCTTGCTGCCCCAGGGCTGAGGAGGAAAATGTCACTGAGATCTCTGAAAGTCACAGATTCTGGGACCCCATTTATATAATCTTAGCCTTAATCGTTGTTGACTGTCTCTCTCAATCTAGTGGTCTGCTCTAGCGCAGATGGGACAGGGAAGACAGAAGCTCACCCCCCAGCACAGGTTTGGGCAGAAATGGCTCTTGGGCTATTTGCTGTGCATGCAGAGGACTTGTCCAGGCTGGTGGAGCAGCTCAGCCAGATGAGGAGCTGGAAGAAGGAGACCTGAGCAGCCTGGAGATCACACTTTTTCTCCACAGCCACTGCCTATCAGCAGGATTCCTCCTTCTCCTCAGTGAGACCAAATCTAAGCACCTGGACAGCCAGTCCGTCCGCTTCCTGAGCCTCCCTGCCAAAGTCCTCCACCTGGCTGCAGAGAATTGTCTCACATCTTGCTGGGAACTGGACTTCTTGTGCCCAGAGAGTCTCGGCCCTATTCAGTAGAGGACCTGAGAAACACAGTGTCTGCCTTTTCCAAATAAGTGCTTGGAAAGGTTTTGTTTGTGTGGCCTAATGGATAAGGCGTCTGACTTTGAATCAGGCAATTGAGGGTTCGAGTCCCTTCGTGGTTGTGCAATTTTACCTTTGTGCTGAACGTCCTGCTTCCTTCAGGGCTGGAACCTCTTCTTGGCCGCTCAGGCCAATGCTCTGCCTTCAGCTAGAGCCCCGGGAAGGAGTTGGGGGTTGCGTGTCACAAAGGCTGGGGCATGAACCCCAGGTGCTTCCAGTCTCGCCTTTGCCCTTCCTGACTTGCCAAAGAAAATGGGCAGCTGCCCGGGCTAGAGTGTGGAGCAGTTTCCCTCTTCCAAGTGTGCGCCTGTCCCTGTGCTTGAGGGGGTTGCTACATAGCACCTTGGGAGCCTGGGTGTTTCTCTGCTTCTCGCCAGCTGGGGAAAAGCCTCTTGGGGTAAAATCTCCTGCCCCACTGCCAAAGTGAGCACCTGGAGTGGGAACGGTAAGAGGCCCCACCAGGGGGGCTGGCCCTGCTTTCCTACCATCTTCTGATGTTGGCCACAGAGCATCAGCAGCCGCCCCACATGCTGGTCTGTGGGTGGTTTTCACTGGGGGTTTGGCATGCCAGGGAGCAGGGAGCAGCCTGGCTGGGTGTCTCTGTGGCTGTCTGCTGGCCACGCATAGGCATGGTTCTCCCCTCCTCTTGCCCTGCCCTTGGTTGCTCTGTGGCTTTTAAACCTTCCCTTGGATCTGTCAGCACCAGCTGCCTCTGCTCTAGGTGCCCAGAGGAGGAGAGGTGTGTTGGGCTCCAGCCTGGGACTCTGCCTCCCTCCTGCCTAGCCCTGACTATGAAGCCTGGCCCTGGCCCTCCTTCCTTTAAATGCCATATGGGCAAGAGGAAGAGTGTGGCAGCTGCAGGTACAGGGACCAAAGTTGTGGGCATCAGGTGAAGCAGTGAGAAACAACCATATGATCAACCCACAGGACTCTCTAGCCAGACTGTTAAGCTCATTGAACCAGCCAGACCAAAGACCTATCTCCAGTGGGCATCAGTCACCCAGCAGGAGGGAAAAACCTCACTCTAGTTCATCCTGAGAGAGGGTAGCCAAGCACATTGAGCTCCAGGGGTTTGCAGCAAAATCACATATCTCCAGGAGGTCCCACTGACATTTGAACTCAGATTGCAGGATTGAAAGTCCTGAGTGCTGCCCATTACACCATGGGACCAGCTCTATGTGGGTGGCAGACATTGGGAACAAGGGGCCTGTCCCTAGAGCATGTGGCCACTGCCAGAGCAAGTGTCCAGCCCGTGGTGTCCCTGCAGCACAGCCAGGACCTGGGGAGGAGGCCTGGGACATGTGAGGGAGAGACTGTGACCTGCCCTGACCCTCCAGAGACGCTGGTTGTGATCTCCCTGTGCCACAGAACAGGGTGACGTGTTTTCCTTTCCCATCTTTCCTTGTGTTTTACATTGATTGCTGGGTAGTAAATGGTGTTCGCTTGAAGCACATGCAATGAGGAGTGGGTCAGGGAAGTGCCCAGAGTGGAGACACTGTAGCCCTGTTCAAGTGATCATGACAAGATTGGGAGTCATCAAACCCCCCAGGATTCCTGGGCCCAGCTTGTTGGGGTTACGAGGACTCTACCACACACCAGAGTAGAAAGAGCCTCCTTGGGGTCAGGCAGCCTCTGGGTCAGGGGGTGGGGACTCAGATCCTTCCGCCAGCCAATTCCACTGGGGTCTTGTAAAATCCAGGGAAGTTCCCAACAATAGCCAGAACAGACTCTCCTTACACTTACGGTCTGTCCTCATTGCTTCTCTCTCTCCCTTCCCTCCCCCTCTGGGCTTTCTCAGCACCTGGCCCCACAGCGCTTCCTGCCAGCCAGAGACACTGTGTTCTAGGCCTGCTCCTGCGGATGTGGCCTCTCTCCCGATTGCTAAGGAAAGGAACCTTTCCAGGAAATGGCCACAGCTTCTGGGAATCCAGCTGTGGCTGTGAACAGAATTTGGGTCCTGGCACACAAGGCTACTTAAAAGCTGAGCGCCCAGACAGGGGCTTGAACCCTGGACCCTCAGATTAAGAGCCTGATGCTCTACCAACTGAGCTACCTGGGCTTGTTGAGAAACATTTTCACCGTTCAGCACAAGAGTGAGCAGTCAGGCAAAAGAGAGGCAAAAAAAGTCCCAGGAACCCCTCCTCTTTCTGTTCAGCCACTGCCTGTCAGCAGGATTCCTCCTCCTCCTCAGGGAGACTAAATCTAAGCACCTAGACAGCAAGTCCGTCTGCTGCACCCCAATTCCCCATGCCTGAGCCTCCCTACCAAAGTCCTTCACCTGGCTCCATAGAATTACATCTCACGTCTTGCTGGGAACTCGACTTCTTGTGCCCAGAGAGTCTCCCTCCCCCCCTCAGTAGATGACCCAAGAAACACAGTGTCCACCTTTTCCAAAGAAGTGTGTGAAGTAGCTTTGCTCCCGTGTCTACGTGGTCTAATGACTAAGATATCTGACTTTGGCTCAAGTGATTGAAAGTTCAAGTCACTTTACGGTTGTATTGCTGCAGTTTTACCATTGTGCTGAAAGTCCTGCTCCCTTCGGGGCTGGAACCTCTTCTTGGCCACTCAGGCCAATGCTCCGGCTTCAGCTAGAGCCCCGGGAAGGAGTTGGGGGGTGGGTGTCACAAAGGCTGGGGCATGAGCCCCAGGTGCTTCCAGTCTCGCCTTTGCCCTTCCTGACTTGCCAAAGAAAATGGGCGGCTGCCCGGGCTAGCGTGTGGAGCAGTTTCCCTCTTCCAAGTGTGCGCCTGTCCCTGTGCTGGAGGGGGGTTGCTACATAGCACCTTGGGAGCCTGGGTGTTTCTCTGCTTCTCACCAGCTGGGAAAAGCCTCTTGGGGTAAAAATCTCCTGCCCCACTGCCAAAGTGAGGACCATGAGTGGGAACAGTCAGAGGCTCCACCAGGGGGGCTGGCCCTGCTTTCCTACCGTCTTCTGATGTTGGCCACAGAGCATCAGCAGCCGCCCCGCATGGTGGTCTGCGGGTGGCCTTCAGTGGGGGTTTGGCATGGCAGGGAGCAGGGAGCAGGCTGGCCGGGAGTCTTGTTGCCTGTCTGCTGGCCACACATAGGCATGGGCCTGCCCTCATCTAGCCCCGCCCTCAGTTGCTCTGTGGCTTTTAAGCCTTCCCTTGGAGCAGTCAGCACCAGCCGCCTCTGCTCCAGGTGCCCAGAGGAGGAGAGGTGCTGGGCTCCAGCCTGGGACTCTGCCTCCCTATCAAGCCTGGCCCTGGCACTGCTTTCTTCAAGTGCCATGTGGGCAAGAGGAAAGGTGTGGCCACAAGCACCAAACTTGGGGGCATCAGGTGAAGCAGTGAGAATCCCACCCACCAGACAGCCACAGCCACTTCTGGACCCCAACCAAAGACCTGGCTCCAGTGGGGAAGGAGTCACCCAGCAGGAGGGAAATGATTCACTCTTATGTAACTTTAGCGCCCTCGTGGCCAAGATGGAGTCTGCTCTGCAGGCAGCTCTGGCCAAGAGACAGCGCGCGCAGGAATGCAGCAGGAGAAATCCCTTCCACCCCAGGGGCACCTGTTCCAAACCCCCAGAGTGAACACACACACCCACAGGAAAAGCACAGTCTATATAACAAAGGGAGATATTTATTTACAGAGGGCTGGGAGGAGAAAAACAACAAGGGGAAATATAGGGGGAGCAGGAAAACAGGGCTGCATTCAAACCAAGGCCCCACGGACCCAGCGGTAGCACAGTCTGACAGGGCAGATACCGAGCAATGTGTCTGTACACAGTGTTCAGGAGGCCTGAGCAAAGTTCCAGTCCGGTGGTGAGTCTTGGGTGCTCCTGGTCGTCTTCAGCGCCAGTGAACTCTCCCCAGCAAACCCCTCCGGTGCCTCTTCTGCCGCTCTCTGCAAAGCCCCACAGAGCGGCCACCTCCCCACTTAACTATCTAACAGCCTCCCTCCTTATTCCCAGTGCGGAGTCACAAGCCCCAGTACTCACAGCCCCAGGCAGCTCCGGGCAACCGTGATACTGGGTCCAGCTCTGGCCTGTCCTTCTCGGGCGATTCCCCCCGGCACAGGACTTCTCCTGGCTCCTGTCCTGGGCTGTCCCCGATCAGGCTTGTCCTCCTCAGGCCTCCAGCAGGTTCTCTCTGCTTCCTTCCCCAGGGCCAGCCATGCTGCTCCCCTCTCTCTCCCTCCAGCTCCAGCCCTGCCCCCTGGAGTTTCCCTCCTTTTTTCTTACTCTCCCCCTCCCCCTTTGGGAAAAAGATTTAAAGGGGCCATGCTCTCTAGACCCCAAAGGGGTTACACTCTCCCCCCCCAAAAGAAATAATCCTTGATGTCCCCATCAAGGTAGACAACTTTAAGCCATGGATCCCCAGCAGGAGACCCAGGGCCCCCATTCGTCAGAAGCATTCCCATCATCCATCCCACAGGACCCCGAGGGGTGGAACAGGTTTCCCATGAGGCAGCTCGCCCCCCGTGGCACCCCAGGAAGCTGTAGGTCACTGGGTTCCCCTAAACGATCATACGTCAGCACACACCTGGGCTGTCCCCGATCAGGCTTGTCCTCCTCAGGCCTCCAGCAGGTTCTCTCTGCTTCCTTCCCCAGGGCCAGCCATGCTGCTTCCCCTCTCTCTCCCTCCAGCTCCAGCCCTGCCCCCTGGAGTTTCCCTCCTTTTTTCTTACTCTCCCCCTCCCCCTTTGGGAAAAAGATTTAAAGGGGCCATGCTCTCTAGACCCCAAAGGGGTTACACTTATATAGGTGGAGCTAGGAAAGCACTTTGAGCACCAGATCTTTACCACCCACTAACACAAGGTCCTACTGACATTTGAATTCAGATTACAGGATTCAGAGTCCTGTGTATTACACCATGGGAGCAGCTTGTGCTGCCATCTCTGGACATTGGTGACGCTCACAAGACTGGCTTGTGTAAGGGACTGTTGGCCCTTTACTAAAACTGAGTGGGTTTTTTTGGTTGGCTAGTTCCCAGTCCCAATAGAAGGGGGAAGGGTCAATGGGAAATCAGGACCCAGAGACTGACAGGCCCCTGGGGCAATGGTCACCGACTGGTAGGGAACAAGTGAGAATTTGTTAATGAGTAAAATTCCTGGTGAAAATTGGCAAAGCTGTGGAGAGTTTGAAAAGTTCCAGTGAATTTACACATGAAGATACAAACAGAGAGACAAACACACACAGAGAGAATGAGAAAATCACAGACTGCACAGGCCCACACAGACATAAACAAAAACTGAACCCACACAGCACACAGAGGCATATACCCATAAGGGAAAGCCACACAAAACATAGAAAGAACAAATCCACACCAAAAATACAGCAAAAGCCCACAACAGGAAACACAAAACCCACATACCAAAAGAATACTAAGCAAAAAACAATCTGCATGCAAAAATCCTACCCACACCCCCGCACACAAAACTATGCCAGGCATCCACCAAAATCACACAGGACCCACATGCACATCAACACGGCAGATGAAACCCCCCCCAACATAGAGAAAGCCAGGCAGGGTTTGAGTCTCACAGCGAAGAGGGTGAGCACACAGGTGGTTTGGGGAGCAAAGACTGAGGGGGGGTCGGGGCAGTGCTCTGGGCTCTGCCTGACCCCTCCTGACACAGGCGGCTGGTGGAGAGCAGAGCCTGGTAGATCTGTGGACTCTGCTCTGCCCTGCTCTCTGTAAAGCAAGGGGACCCGGTGTCTTCTGAGCTGCAATTGTATTTTCTGCAGGACAAAATGATTGGCAGAAGCCATTTGCTTAAAGGAAACTAGCGCTGTAGGGGAGGTTTGAACTCACAACCTCAGCATGACTCCACTCAGTACTGCTCTGTAAGTACTGGGCACTAACCCATTGCACCTCTGGTGCCTGAGTGAGTGTCTTTTCTCCTTGATTCATGGATGGATTAGGGGTTGAGGGGGGTTGCATTAGCTAAAACAAATCCATATTAAAGGCTGCAGGATGGCAGCAGCAGAGGTGGGAGCCTCCTTCCATGTGATAGAGCTGGTTCCCCCCTTCCGTTGCTGAGGGGAAGGTTGGTGCTTTGAGCCCACCCGGTGCTGGAACGTCCCATGGGTGAGATTAACGGGACTCTTGAGAAGAGAAGAGAAGGGAGGGGAAGTCTTTTCTATCCCTGCCTAGCTCCATTGGTCTCCTGTGGCCCTTTCGGCTCTCTGCTCCCCTGTTGGGGAGATGCAGAGACAAGCCCCCATCGGGGTGAGTCACCGAGAGGCTGTGTCCCATGGCGTGTGTGGGGGAGAGGGGGAGGGTTGGATTGGGCTCAAGGGGAGAAGGTTGTGTGTGACAGTGTGTGGGGGAGGGGGAGGGTGTGTTCCTTAGGATAGAAATAATGGAAAACACAGGGGCAGTGACAGTGGAGCCCCGTGTCTGAGTGTTATGGCCTGTGTGGTGCTGCCATTCACCTTCCCCTCCTATGGTCTCAGCTTTCATTGAATCCAGCATTTTTTCACCTGTCCTCACCACAGAGGTGTCCCACATGCCTCAGCTACTGAGTGTCCCTCTTAGAGACGCCGAGGACTGGAACTGATTTCAGCTGCTGGGCAGCTCTGCTAGGTCTTTATTCATTTGCACAGGAAAATGCTGAGTGTTTAAATTCATTTCAAACCCCTGCCCCCCTGCTGGGGATTGGGGTGCAGGAGGGGTGCAGGCTCTGGGGGGAGTTTGGGTGCAGAAGGGGTGAGAGGCTGGTCTCTGGGAGGGAGTTTGGGTGGGGAGGGGTTCTGGGGGCAGGCTCTGGGGAGTTTGGGTGCAGATGGGGTGAGAGGCTGTTCTCTGGGTGGGAGTTTGGTGGGGGGTGGGGGTCTGGGGTGCAGGCTCGGGGGGAGCTTGGGTGCAGAAGGGGTGAGAGGCTGGTCTCTGGGAGGGAGTTGGGGTGGGGGAGGGGTTCTGGGGTGCAGGCTCTGGGGGAGCTTGGGTGCAGAAGGGGTGAGAGGCTGGTCTCTGGGAGGGAGTTTGGGTGGGGAGGGGTTCTGGGGGCAGGCTCTGGGGAGTTTGGGTGCAGAAGGGGTGAGAGGCTGGTCTCTGGGAGGGAGTTTGGGTGGGGGAGGGGTTCTGGGGTGCAGGCTCTGGGGGAGCTTGGGTGCAGAAGGGGTGAGAGGCTGGTCTCTGGGAGGGAGTTTGGGGGGGGGAGGGGTTGTGGGGTGCAGGCTCTGGGGAGCTTGGGTGCAGAAGGGGTGAGAGGCTGGTCTCTGGGAGGGAGTTTGGGTGGGGAGGGTTCTGGGGTGCAGGCTCTGGGGAGCTTTGGTGCAGAAGGGGAGAGAGGCAGGTCTCTGGGAGGGAGGTTGGGGGGGGGAGGGTTCTGGGGGGCAGGCGCTGGGATGGAGTTTGCAGCGCTCTAACAAGGGTGAGGCGAGTGAGGCACTAGCCTCGGGCGTGCAAAGTGGAGGCGCAGCTCTACCCGATCAGCGGCGCTTCGGCGGCAGCTCTACTGCTGCTGCTTCTTTGGCAGCAACTGGGCGGCAGGTCCTTCCCTCCGACAGGGACTCAGGGACCTGCTGCCAAAGAGCCTGGAGCCGGCCCTTGCCTCGGGCACAAAAATTCCTTGTTCTGCCTCTGGGAGTTTGGGTGCTGGGTGCAGGCTCTGGGCTGGGGCAGGGGCGGGGGGAACAGGAGGAGGGGTGGGGGTGCAGGCTCTGGGAGGGAGTTTGGGGGGTGGGGGGTGGGGAAGGAGGGCGTGCAGACTCTGGGAGGGGCCGGCAGCCACTGGAGCGAGCAGGCAGACGCTGCTCAGCTCCGCTGCACTGACAGGGCCCCTGGGGGGGTGGGGGGTGGCGCCTGGGGGTGGCCAGTGGGGCCAAGGGAGTGACCTGGTCCCAAAACTGCTGGAGCCCCACGGGCGAGACCTGGGAACCAGGACTGCCAGCCAGACAAACACCTTTAAGAGGAGGCGTCCCTCTGCCTGTCAAAAACTGATCTTCCTCCTTCAGTTCAGTGACAGCCTGAATTGTTCCTTATCCCGCCAGAGCCAGAGGACTGAAAGCAGCAACATCAAACCCCTGTGTAGCTCGCAGGAATGGACATAAACACTCCCTGGTAGCTGAGGAGATGTTCAGCTTTGCCCTTGGTCAACTACAAGGCTAAAGGGAAAGAAGGTGGCGCCAGGTATAAAGAGTGAAACACGACACATCATAGTTATGCCCATGGTGGCTGCAAAATCTTTTGACGTACTTCTTCTTATCAGCCGTGTATTGTTTTCTCTGGAGCCTAGGCCTTGACCAAGAAATTTGTACTTTGCTAAAATAATCGACTGCCCCTGGTGAAGACAATGGACTTGACACCCACTGGGGTGTCCCTACACAGGTACAAGTACTAACAACAGTGGCTGCCTTTTAGCCATAGATTTTAATCAGGGCAATAAATACAACCCCCTGTTAAATCATTTCTCAGCCCGAGTCCTTCACCCACATTCCCTAGCGCATTGGGCCACCATGTGGACGTTTCATTTCTGACCTCAGTTTCACACAGAGACAAAATTTCCTTTGCACAGATCCATGAACAGGAAAACCTCCCTGTGTCTCTGGTCTGAGCCAGGGCATTCGATGCCAGTGAACCTTTTTCTCCTGCAATGGCGATGGTCAGACAGAGGGGACGTGGCACCTGCATCCCTGCCAGGGAGATATTGGCTCCGCTTTTTCTTTCTGCTGCTGTTGTTAGTCCATGAAACATCAGGGATAGAATGCAAGGCTGAGTTCACGCACCAGCCCTCTGAAAAATTTCAGTGCCCCAGAGAAATCCTGCCCCCTGCTATTGGAACGATGTGCTGGAGATTTGACTAGGAAAGGGACTGTCTGAATTGTCAGAGTGGGGAATGAACAACAATCTACAGCAATGTCGTTCACACAAACACACTCTCATGCTGCTCCAGCCGGAAGGGAAATGGGCAGGAATTCTCGCTGTTCAGCCAAGGACACACTTACACTGATGTGCAGCCGTGAGTGTGCTGGGGGAGCTGGTCTGAGCAAACAATTTGAAGTGACAATTCAGTGAGAACAAAATCATCATGCAGTGAAATGGACACATGTCAAGTAGTTGTGGCCGAGTGGTTAAGGCGCTGGACTAGAAATCCATTGGGGTCTCCCTGCGCAGGTTCGAATCCTGCCAACTACGCAAGCGCTGCGCTGTTGTTGTTGTTGTTGTTATTAGTGCCTGAGCATCCATAGTGCAAACTGGAGATAAATCTACTTTCACTCTGTCTACACTTAAAATGCTGCTGTGGCACCTGCTATAGCACTTTGGAGTAGACAGTGAGTGGAGGGATTTTCCCATCCCTGTAATAGCTGCATGGACAGAACAATTCTTCCTTTTCTTTAGCACTATCTAACGCAGGCTTAGGTCACCTTAACTATATGGGTTTGGGGGGGGTCACATCCTGGGAGACATCGCTTTGCCAGTTCAGTGCCCAGCGTACACCAGCCCTTAGATCCCTCTGGGTATTTCAATGCAGGCACTGACCTGTGAGAGGAAAACATCAGCTCACAAACACAGAGACTGAATTTCCCACATTTAATCTCGCTGCACTTTCCAGAAAGTCACAAAATTCAATTCATTCTTGCTAGGACAGAGAAAAAATAAGTGATACTAAGTTTTTGGCTTGATTAAATAAAATTAAGTGTTTAATTGATATAGTAAAAATCTGTCCTGATTCCTCTAACTAACACCATAGCGTGAAATAGGAACAGAGACAAATCTTGTCAGTGACGACTAATTTCACAAATGATCTTCCCATTATTAATTTCCACATTGCCCCTATTGGAGGTCTGGGCATCTCCAGTGTCATTGCTCTGCGTTCACCAGAATTGTTCTTGGACATTTGACTTCCTCTGCGGCATGGGGCTCGGGTCACTTGCTGGAGGATTCCCTGCACCTTGAGGGCTTTAAGCCACAATTTGAGGACTTCAATAACTCAGACATAGGTTAGGGGTTTGTTACAGGAGTGGGTGGGTGAGATTCTGTGGCCTGTATTGTGCAGGAGGTCAGACTAGATGATCATAATGGTCCCTTCTGACCTTAAGTCTATGAATCTATGAATCTAGTCCCAAATTTGGAAAACTGTGCAGTTCAGAATGTGAATAGTGACCCCGTCTCCTTCCTGCACCTGCTCTACATTGCTCCACAGCAGCTTCTCCACCTGCAGAGTCACCCCAGCACTGCAGTGCAGCCGCCCAGGGTTCAGCAGGGGCCCCTGGCAAGGACAGTGGGTGCAGCTAACAGCCCAGTGTGCCTGGCCCTGAGGCAGCTGTAAAAAAGCAACACTCCCCCCAGAAGTACAGAGACTGAATTCCCCAACTTTAACATCATGACCCCCTGTAGAAAGCCACATGTGTCAGTTGTATTTTCACAGGGAGATGCAAAAATCAAGTGACCAATTTTTAAGTTGAGTAAATAAAGTTGAGGAGATAGTTATTAACCTCACAAAAATATACTAAAGATCCCTCAACATAACACCTGAAGGTGAAATATGAACAGAGACAAACCTTGTCAGCAAAGGCTCATTTCCCAAACGATCCTCAAAATGTTACTAATTCCCACCCCTCCTCCACAGGAGCTCTGTGCAGTGTCACTGTTCTGCAGGCAGCTTCCCATTCAATGCTGTTGTGGGACATTCCCAGGCCTGGAAATGTACCAACGACAGAATTTGAAGAGCAAACCTGGCTCCCCGCACCAGGCGGGATTTGAGTGTTTTGTCCCTGTCACTTAGTCTGTGTCAATAGTACAGACGCCAGGGGCAGGACTCCAGGCTCTGCTTGAGGGATCCTGGCACAGGGGGTGGGGGGGAGAAAGGATGGTAGATTCTGACCTGGAGAGGAGGTAATAAGTGAAGGGGGCATTTTTTATTAGCCCCCTCCTGAGGGTCCCCAGGGCTTAAATTCTACATTCCACAGGCCAAATGAGGGGGTGACACTACTTGGTTAATGAAAACCAGTGCTCCAGGTGAGGTTTGAACTCACAACCTCAGCATAGGTCCTCTCAGCACTGCCCTATAAGTACTGCACGCTAACCAATTGCGCCACTGGAGCACCTGTTAATTAGGATTCTCTGAGACCCCTAGGTTGATACAGGCGACGGGTGACCCCAAAACATTCTCAGTGGAGCTGAGAGCAGGTAGCGACAAGTGTTGTACTTGGTGGGGTGGATTCTTCTTAAGGCTTCCAGGCCCCATTTGACCCTTTTGTTCTTCCCTGTGTAATAACAGAGCTGGTTAAGACTCAATGGAGAGTCTTGCTGCAGACCAACTGGTCTGAAATCACTGGTAACCAGCTCTAAGCATTAGTCCTGCTTTGGGACAGTGTCTCTCATGCAAGGAACTGCCCAGTCTGCGCTAGCAGTGAGGCTCCCTCACTAACAGCTGAAATCAGGGAGAGCTGTGTGAAGTGCAGGGCCCCAGGGGTGCCTGAACAGGGGGGAACAACACCCCAGGTGCCCAGAGGAGGAGAGGTGCTGGGCTCCAGCCTGGGACTCTGCTGCCCTCCTGCCTAGCCCTGACTATGAAGCCTGGCCCTGGCCCTGCTTCCTTTAAATGCCATGTGGGCAAGAGGAAGAGTGTGGCAGCTGCAGGGACCAAAGTTATGGACATCAGGTGAAGCAGAGAGAAACAACCATATGGTCAAACCACAGGAATCTCTAGCCAGACTGTTAAGTTCTAGGACCCCAGCTTATAGCCACCAGCCAGACCAAAGACCTATCTCCAGTGGGCATCAGTCACCCAGCAGGAGGGAAAGAATACTCAGTCCAGTTCACCCTGAGAGAAACACATGGGGCTCCAGTACTTTGTAGCAAAGCAGCATATCGCCACAAGCTCCCACTGAGATTTGAACTCAGATTCCAGGATTCAAAGTCCTGAGTGCTGCCCATTACACCATGGGACCTGCTGCTATTTCATTTTCTAGACCCCTGTGACTCTTGGCTGCTTTGCACTCTGCACTTATTGCTTCCCACCATCAGCTTCCTCTCGCGGGACTCTCTCTCCTCCTCCAGCAACTGTGGTCCTGCACTACCGGATCCGTGGGTCCTGCCCTGAGTCCCTGCATCCCCCTGCTTTGTCTCCATTCCCTGCAGGCTGCAAAAATGTCAGGGGAGTCTGCTCCTCCCTTCACTCGATGCTCCCGCTCATATCAGCCAACTGCAGCCTCATCTCCTGGAACTCAGCCAGCTGTCACTTGATCCGGTCGTACAGTCACAGGCTGACTGGCTCCCCTGCCTGGATGCTCTTGTGGAAATCCCACAGATGACACTGCAGGACTTTGCACTGTTGGTTTCTTTAATGTTGTGGTATTTCCCCAGCCGCCGGAACAAAGCCGCCAACTCCTCCCTCACCGACTCCCACCAATCCCCCTGGTTGCCATAGAACCCTCTGATGCTTTCCCGTTCTGCCAACACCACCAGGCCTCGCCCCCCTGCTCCTTTATCTTGCAAGCTCTGGATGTTCAGCTTCCAATGTCCTCTGCCCTGGGTCAGGGAATTGCCCACATTGAGCACACGGTGAGAGCTGCGTGATCTGAACTGTCCATTGGCACCACCCTGCACTGGGCTGTCGACGTGCTCTCCTTCACGGAAATCCGGTCAGTGCGACTCCTGGCCTGTCCCCGCAGAAAGGTGTATCCCCTCTGCGGCTGGTGTGAGCTCGGGTCAGAGGAATAGGAGGTTACTGCCCACCCTCCACTGGTTCCACTGTGGAGAAACACGTCCTCTAAGCCGACCTCGCTATAGACCTGCACCAGGTAGTGCTCATCGTAGAAGAGTTTCATCTGACGGTTGGGAAAACAGGACCAGCAGTCCTCAGGCCGGTGCGACAATTGAAATCCCCCCCGACACCAAACACCGTGCAGTCTAGAAGAAGGGAGCCAGTTCCTTCATAGAACTTCCCTTTCATGCCTTAATTGGGGACCATACACACTAATATAGCAGTAACCAGTGCCATGGAGCACAAAGCCACCAATAATGCCCTCCCTGGTCCGAGCTCCACCACCTTCTGTACTCGCACCATGAATGTGAAGAACAAGACTCCAACCCCATCATTCTTCCCTGGCCTGGAGGACCAGAGAGATGGGCCCTTCCTCCAATCACCCTCTGCCCATCAAGCTACCCTAGAGTTGTTAATGTGCATTTCCTGAACACCCACCATGTCCAAGCCCAGCTGCTCCAAGGCACTGAACATCAAGTGCCTCCTCCTGGGCCCCCAACTCCCTTCCACACGGCCACTTTCACACATGCCCCTTCCCTGGTACTGCCCTCCCTCAGCTGCACAGAAGAGTTTTCATCCCCTATACCTGCCTGTCACTGCCCAGCACCCCCTTCCTGCCATATTGGGTCCACCAATAACTCACTTAGGAGAGACAGCTCCTGTCCCTCATTGTTAAATGTCAGGCCAGCCCATTAGGGGCAGAAGCCCACAATATCTTTTCCTACTGGAGAGCCCAAGCTCAGGGACTCACCTTGGGTGCAGGCACCACTGGGCTTCTAGAAAACAAGCTGCCCCTGCACAAAGAGGATGAAAGCACCTGCCAAAGCCTGGGATTGAACCAGGGACCTTTAGATCTTCAGTCTAATGCTCTCCCAACTGAGCTACTTTGGCAGCTGTATGCCAGTGTTTTGGCCTGTTGCTTCTCTGCCCGGGATGTTTTTGCAGCAGTTGCACACAAAAAGGACGTCATTGGGAGGTGCCCATGAAGACAAGACTCGCTTTTGCCTGCCTTGCTCAGCTTGACTTGCTGCCTCACCCTGTTCCTGCCCTAGTGCCCGGGATGACCTGGTGGTGGAAGGGGACTGGGGGCCAGTGGCACGGGGAGGAAGTTGAGCTGGACCCTGAACTAGACTAGACCCTGGCAGTGAGAGTCTGGCCACCACTTGCCACCCCACCCTGTTGTCCTGGCTTCCCCCACTGGGCGCCATTTCGGGAGGGACGTGGGGCTTCTGCCTCCCCTCCCCGATTTTCACACCGCAGAGGAGTGCGAACAGGAAAACGAACGGCTGCTCCACACCCCCACCGGAGGAACCCGACGCCCTTAGCTGCTCCCCCGCAGCTACGCTACTGAGTGGAAGCGTCCTGTGCCCAGCACACAGAGGTCGATTAATCAAAACCCTCTTCTGCCAGCACCAGGCCTCCTGCTTCTTACACTGGGCAGGCAAGCGAGGGGGCGGCTGGCACAGCGCCAAGAGTCTAACCTGTCAGGCAGGAGGCGGCTGACGCCCGCAGCCTGCTGGGAGCTCCCAGAAGTTATTAAGGGACAGAGACTCCTCAATGCCCTTAGTGACAAGGGTTTGGGGGTCACAGAGGCCAGTAAGGGGGTCACTATGTCGGCCTTATAACCCTGGGTGTCAGGTCGCTGTGCAGCTTTGATCTAGAGCTCGGATCCCAACAACCGACCAGCAGCCCACAGCCTCCCCCTGGGTCAGCCCCACCTGGTTACTCCTTACAGGCTGACCTCACCCCCCTTCTAGCCCCGGATTCACCCCTAATCATCCTACTGCCACTCAGAGCCACAGCCGTGGAGGTGCTGAAGGAGGGAGGGGTGACTCCAGGGTGGGGTTCTTCTCTAAAGGTGGCTGGCAGAAAGGTGGTGCTCAGCTCTGTCAGCCACCTGCCCAGGTGCCTCGCTGCCAGGGGATGCAGACGTTTCTGTAAGGCCATTAAATGGGTATTTGGCTTCTGAGTGAATGTGAGGAATGTGCAATCCTGAGAGGGAATTTCCATCCTTCTTTCTACTGCTCTTCAGGGACCCAGTGGCCTAATGGATAAGGCATTGGCTTCCTAAGCCAGAGATTGTGGGTTCAAGTCCCATCTAGGGTGAAAAATTCCTTTCTTCTTGTATATTGCAAAGAAATCTTGGTCTTATTTTCATCAAGGAAGCTGGGAGATGTTGGAACACAAAGTACTGCAGCTTGGGAACAAGCCCCCAGAAATGGCATCTTCCACTCCACAAATGCTTTCTAAACCCATCAGCAGCAAACAGTTAATACTAGTGTTTGGCTGAGAATAGAGGGAAGGGGAGTGTTAACTCCAAAACATCCATGAGCGAAAGAGACAGAAAGAGCAAGGCCGTTCTGAAAGAGACTGGATCTGTCTAGAGCAGGGGTCGGCAACCTTTACTATCAAAAGAGCCATTTTGCCCCCTCTTCCACTAAAGAAAAATAGTCTGGAGCCGCAAAACATAACACTGCTTATAAACTTTCAAAAGGTGTAATCTTTTTTTAATTTTACCTGTTACAACAACAGAATACAACAAACAGAAGTGCAGTGTGCATGTGTAGGCCTACTTTGAAATAAATTAAACACTGAACTATGCAGGCCTTTTTGAGTCCTTCCCGTATTTGTGTAAAATTAAAATAAAATGTAGCCCACTTTAATATAAAAAAACATATAGTTGCAGCTTAGCAGTTTTAAAAAAGTAAACATAAAATTAGGAACGTTTTTTGACAAGTCCATTTCAGTGTGCTCTCATCCTCTTCGGGTTTCATTCCATTTGTGCTCTTTAGCGAGTGGCCTTCTGACGGGCGACTTCTTCGAGATCCGCTGTCAGGCTTTTGAACTTGGACACCCATAAGTCTTTATCCGCTATGTCGGCCAGTTCAATTTCAAGATCGGGCTGACTTATCCCTGTGAATGCGGATATGTTCAGCAGGGATGGGTCGATGTCCAGCGGTGTGACAGGGAAGGACAGAGTGTTTTTTTCCTTTCTGAACTTGCTGAATCTTTCTCCAAATGCAGCTTGCATTGCCATAATTGCACGGTGTAAATAATCACAATTTATGTGCTTGTTCTCTTCTTTGAACTCTCTCAGGGAGGGGAAGTGAGAGAGCGTACTCTCTGTACATCTCTGGCAAACACTGTCATCTTGCGCTCAGACGCCAGAACATGCTCCAGCAACTGCAGGGCCGTGCTTCCCTTTCCTGGAGATTTTTATTCAGCGTGTTTAAGTGACTTGTCATATCCACCATGAAATAAAACTTTTCCAGCCAATTGAGGTCTCCCAGTTCGGGATAGCTGAGGCCTTTGCTTTCCAAGAAGGTTTTCACATGTTCCAGACAAGCAGCGAAGGCGTTTCAGCACGTCTCCCCTAGACAGCCACCGAACTCTGTTGTGCAGCAGGAGATCCAAATATGCGCTCTTGACTTCATCTAACCATGAACAAAACTGTCGGTGGTTTAACCCGTTTGCAATTATTTTGTTCACTATCTTAATAACGAGGTTCATCACTTCCACACATTCAGGGGGGAATGTTTGAGCGCACAGTGCTTCTTGGTGCAAGATGCAGTGAAACATCATCAGCTCTTGATCCAGCGACTTTTGAAGTAAATTCACAAAGCCCTTCTGTGCTCCTCTCATACTGGGTGCACCATCAGTAGACACTGACACCAGGTGAGTGGTGTTTATTCCTTTGGCTTTTAGACAACTCAAAACAGCCTCACAAATGTCCTGTCCCCGCGTTTGGCCCTTTAGCGGTATGAGTTCAATCAGTTCTTCCCATCAGAGTTCACATATCTGCATAACAGTGCTGTCTGCTCAATATCGTTTACATCACTTGACTCATCACAGGCAATTGAATATGCTTGAGCTGAATTGATGTCATCAATTTGCTTACTGGTGATGTTTGTTGCCATTTTAATGGTCCTGTCCTTGACGGTCTTTGCAGAGAGAGGCATTTCTTTAATTTTCTGAATAATTTCCTGTTTGTTTTTGAATTCGGAGAATAGATGCTCTGATATTTCATGTATTCTTTCATGTATTCTCCGTCTGTGAACGGCTTCCCCCTCCTTACGATCCCATGAGCTGCCACAAAACTAGCAGCTGTAGTTGAGTTTGGAGAGTTGATCCACTTCTTGAAAGTATGTTTGCTCTGCTCAACTTTCCGTAGTAGTTCCGAAATCGCTCTCTTTTGCCCATCTTCAGTTGGGTACTTTTCAGAAAATGCTGAGTGCTTGTTTTGAAAATGTCTTTCAACGTTACATTTTTTGTTGTTTGCTAATTTCTCGCCACATATCAAGCACACAGGTAAGCCAGCGTCGTTGGCAGTGAAGGCAAAGGAATCTGTCCATGCAGAATTAAACTCTCTATTTTCTTCTGAGATTTTTCTTTTTTGGGATGTATTCATGGTTAGCTTACCGTGGGGGTCGCACACTCAAGAAGCCGCCTGCAGGTAAAGGCGAGGGCTATAGATGTAGATGTGACGCATATTTTAATTGACAAATTATAAAACTTTTAAAAAATTCGATGTTAAAGTATCACCTCGAACTCCAAGATAACTGTGCAACAAAATAAACAAAAATAAAATAATATATAAATAAAAATTAAATTAATAAATAACCGTTATTCTTTTTTCTTTCTTTTTTTTTCTTTTGTCAAGGCCAAAAGGAGCCACAACAAGGAGGCTGAAGAGCCGCATGCGGCTCCGGAGCCGCGGGTTGCAGACCCCTGGTCTAGAGACAAAGCAGAACCTGAGAATGAGCAACAGTGTGAAAAGAGGTTCAAATGTGTGTTAGGTGTTAGTTAGGTTGGTCTGACAAATTTCAAGAAAATACCAATGCTCGTAGACTGATGCGGACACTGGCTGATTCTGATCTTTTACTGAGAATTCATTGAGAAATATTTTCCTTAACTATGTTATGGAATATTGGGAAGTGGCCACCCCAGCATGCACAAGGCTGAGCCAGTAAGTGTGGTGTGTGCTCCATGGTGCCCCTACTCCCTGCATGTGGTGGTGGAGGGCAGTTACTGAGTTCGGTTGGTTTGGGAAATTTAGGGCTTGGCTACACTTGGAGAGGTAGAGCTCTGGGAGTTAAACCACAGCAGGGAAACCGCTGCCGTGTGTTCACACTGACAGCTGCAAGCGCACTGGAGTGGCCACATTAGCAGCTCTGGCAATGCCACAGAGAGCAGTGCACTGTGGTAGCTATCCCAGTGTGCAAGTGGCTGCAACGTGCTTTTCAAATGGGGGGTGAGGGTGGAATGTGACAGGGAGTGTGTTGTGTGTACGTGGGAGGAGTGACAGTGTGTTTGGGAGGCTGAGAGTGTGTCAGCATGCTGTCTTGTGTGTTCAGACAGCAGCAGACCCCCCTCTCTCACACATACACTCACAACAGCGGCAGCATTCCACACTAATGGTTGCTTTGTCCCAGAGCAGAAAAGCAGCCGGCTGTCAGAAACGGAGCTTTGAAAGGGGATATCCGCATGCCTGCAGCCGATTTCAAAACAATGACCAGAGTGGGCACTTAACTTCAGGGGATTATGGGACATTTCCTGAGGCCAAACATAGTGCAGTGATGCAACACATCATCCACACTGATGCCCGGGTATTTCAGCAGGGCTGAGCGAGCTTTATGCTTCTCATGGAGGTGGATTACCAAGAGTGCTCCAGCTGCAGAGCCCAGGTGCTCCATGTGCCTTGCCAGTGTGGACACCTCAGGAGTTAGGGCTCCCGGGGCTGCTTTAATGGGCTCTAACTTGCAAGTGTAGCCAAGCCCCTAGACTATGGCCTGGTCTACACTAGGACTTTAATTCGAATTTATCAGCGTTAATTCGAACTAACCGCTCAACCGTCCACACCAGGAAGCCATTTAATTCGAACTAGAGGGCTCTTTAGTTCGAATTTGGTACTCCACCCCGGCAGGTGGAGTAACGCTAAATTCGCACTTGCTAGCTCGAATTAGGCTTGGTGTGGATGCTAATCGAACTTAGCAGCTCCGGGAGCTATCCCACAGTGCACCACTCTGTTGACGCTCTGGACAGCAGTCCGAGCTTGGATTCTCTGGCCAGCCACACAGGAAATGACCCGCGAAAATTTGAATTCATTTTCCTGTCTGGGCGGTTTGAATCTGACGTTCTGGTTGCACATCGGGGCGAGCTCCGCAGCACCTGCAACGATGCAGAGCTCTCCAGCAGAGGAGTCCGGGCAATCCCAGACTAGAAAGAGGTCCCCAGCATGGAGTGACCGGGAAGTCCAGGATCTGATCGCTGTGTGGGGCGAGAGTCTGTGCTCTCGGAGCTGCGCTCCAACAAGCGGAACGCATAGACGTTCGAGAAGGTTTCTAAAGCCATGAAAGACAAAGGATACAGCCGGGATGCGATGCAGTGCCGCGTGAAAGTGAAGGACCTAAGACAAGGGTATCAAAAAGTCAGAGCGGCAAACGGACGCTCCGGAGCCCAGCCCCAGACATGCCGCTTCTACGAGGCACTGCATGCCATTCTAGGTGGCTCTGCCACCAGTGCCCCACCAGTGACGGTGGACTCCGAGGACGGAATAGTGTACCGGGACAGTTCCCCCTCCCTGTTCGCCGATGGGGAAGATGAGGAAGGGTCTTTAGAGGACGGCGCAGGCGACATCGAACCCACTCCCGCTTTCCCTGACAGCCAGGATCTCTTCATCACCCTCACAGAGATCCCCTACCAACCGTCCCTGCCCGTTAACCAGGACTCGGAATCAGGGGAAGGATCAGGCGGTAAGTGCAACACACGTATAAACATTTATTTTTATAACATTGTTATAGAAAAATAGAAACAGTATTTACAAAATTCTAAATATTATACTATAATATATTTTAAATTATATGATGAGAATGTCCACACAAATGGACTTTATAAAATTCTAAATATTTACAATTTAAAACATTCTAAATATTAAACTATAATATATATTAAACTATATAAAGAGAAGGTCCACACAAATGGGGATAGAAAAATAGTCCTCTAGCGACATTTCTACGAAGGTGTCATTCAGTTCCTCGCAAAGCCTCCGCATGAGGTTCCGGAAGAGGTCGCTTGTTGGGCGCTCCGTGGAAGCAGACTCTTCCACGCCAGGACATCCGAATATAGAGTGGAACCATCGCCTCTACTAGCATTGCTGCATATGGTCCTGGTCTGTGCAGTGCGTCCCGTAACATGCGGTCTTTCTGGGCACGAGTGACCCGCCTCAGGGTGATCTCGGTCTGCAAATACTGCATCTAAGTAGGGCAATTAGTGTAGTGTTACTATTGTTAATGGTTTACAATTAGGTTGCATAACAATGACCCTCGCCTAACAGCCACGTGCACGAGGCCACAGAGAACAAGCATGCATTGATCGTTCCCGTGCGCTGGCGGGAGGGGCTGCAAAAGGATTATCCTTTCTGCTTTGCACATTGCCTTTAGCAGGAGATCACAGCTAACCAGTAACTGATAAGCAGTATGTACTGTAAGGCTTACCAGGACTTTGTGCAAGAGGGATGCAGCTATCTTTCCTCGCTTGTGCGCTCTCCAGTGCAATGGCGCCGCCAATGAGAGCGTATTCCGAAATCTCGGACTAGTTCTGAGATCTCCTGAGACTTGGTTCCCTCTTTGGTCTTGTTCACTGAAACTGACTAGACTGTGTTTACTGTTGGCAAACATGTATGTGTTCAAGGAAATCACCTACTTTTTCACATCACACAGCTTCGGCTCCTTCCCGGACTGCCCCGCCATCCCCCTCGCAGAGGCTGGCTCGGATTAGACGCGAAAGAAAAGACAAGGGACGACATGTTCCAGGAACTGATGGCCAGCTCCAGAGCGGAGGCGGCAGAGCAGAGACAGTCGAGGGAGAGCCTGTGTCAGCAGCATCGCACACACCTGGAACGGGAGGATAGGTGGCGGCAGGAAGACCAGCAGGCGACTCAAACGCTGCTTGGTCTAATGAGGGAGCAAACGGAGACGCTCCGGCGCCTTGTAGATGTTCTGCAAGACCGCAGTCAGGAGGAGAGAGCCCCCCTGCAGTGCATCTGCAACCGCCCTCCAACGCCAAGAAGTCCTGTCCCCCCCTCACCCAAAGTGACAAGACGGAGGGGCGGTAGGGGCCGTGAGAACTGTCCCTGCACCGCAGCACACCGATAATGTTAGAGACAACTGTCGCGCTGTAAATTTGTACAAGCTCTTTCTTTACAGCATCAACCAGTCCCAACTCCAAGTTCAAACCCCCCACTGTGTATTACATTATTAAAAGCGGTTTGGTGTTACTGACTGTTTCCGTCACGTTTCTGGTGTCAGAAGACTTTCTGTTGTTCTGTGGGGGGGGGGGGAATTGTAATGTCACTGCATAGCCCACAGTGCCATGCTACAGACTTGGCTGCAGGGTCAACTGCAGGGCACACACAGACTGCAGTCACTAGGCACCAGGGACAGTCTGTGTGGTGTATGCTGCCCCGGGTCTTTCCTTGATGTGTATGCTTGTGCAGGGTCCTGGTGCCTGACATCCCCGAATGTAAAGGCAGGCTTCCCTTCACATGCATTTGGACCGTAGTCACGATCCTCCCCGGTGCCCCGAGCCCCAAAAATAGACCTCATCCAGGGGCAGATACTCACCCTTCCCCCACACCCTCACCCTTCCAACGCCCAAACCCACAGCCGTCATGGTAACCCCTATCCAAGGACGGCACCCCTCGCCCCTTCCTGCAAACCCACCCATCAGTGCACACCTTAACCAGCACAGAATGCTTCCATGTTTCAACGAATAAACAGAAATGCAAAGTCAACGAAAGATTTATTATTAATTACTAAAACATGTCCTTAGTTTTAAAACGTCCTTGGGAAGTGGGGAAAACTTGGTTTATGATCAGGCTCTCTTAAAATCAAGTGGACAGTCACAGGTTACCCTGCTCTGCGAGGAAACTCGCTTTCAAAGCCTCCTGATGCATATCGCTTCCCGCTGGGATATTCTCTCAGCACGGGTGTCTGGCTGATCGTAAACAGCAGCCAGGCGATTTGCCTCAACCTCCCAAGCGGCCAAAAGGTCTCGCCCTTGCTCTCACAGAGATTGTGGAGCACAGCAAGCAGCAGTAACTACGGGGATATTCTTTTCGCTGATGTCCGAGCGAGTCAGTAAGGTCCGCCATCTCCCCTTGAGACGTCCGAAAGCACACTCCACCACCATTCTGCACTTGCTCAGCCGGTAGTTGAAGAGTTCCTTTTCAGTGTCCAAGGCGCCTGTATAGGGCTTCATGAGCCAGGGCATTAGCGGGTAGGCCGGGTCCCGAGGATCACTGTAGGCATCTGCACATCCCCAACCGTTATTTTGTGGTCCGGGAAGAAAGTGCCTGCCTGGAGGCGTCTAAACAGACCAGAGTTCCTGAACACTCGCGTCATGAACCTTGCCCGCCCACCCGACGTTGATGTTGGTAAAACGTCCCCTATGGTCCACCACAGCTTGCAGCACCATTGAAAAGTAGCCCTTTCGGTTAATGTACTCGCTGGCCTGGTGGGCTGGTGCCAGGATAGGGATGTGAGTCCCATCTATAGCCCCACCGCAGTTTGGGAATCCCATCGCGAAGCCATCTATGATGGCCTGGACATTTCCGACAGTCACTACCTTTGAGAGCAGTTGCTCAACGATTGCGTGGGCTACTTGAATGACAGCAATCCCCACGGTAGATTTGCCCACGCCAAAGTGGTTCGCTACTGACCGGTAGCTGTCTGGCGTGGCAAGTTTCCAGAGGGCTATGGCCACTCGCTTCTGCACAGTCAGGGCTGCTCGCATCCTTGTGTCCTGGCGCTTCAGGGCAGGGGACAGCAAGTCACACAGTTCAAGGAAAGTGCCCTTACGCATCCTGAAGTTTCGCAGCCACTCTGTGTCATCCCAGACCTGCAGCACTATGCGGTCCCACCAGTCTGTGCTTGTTTCCGGGCCCAGAATCGCCGTTCCACACCATGAACTTGACCCATTGCCACCATGATCTCCACTGCCCGGCGCCTGCTTTGTGAGAGGTCTGCGCCACTCTCCTCACCGTGCTGCCGGAGCCTCCTCACCCGGTTTCTCAGCATCTGACTGTGGAAGAGGTGGACGATAATGTGCGAGGAGTTGACAATGGCCATAAGTGCAGCGATGATCGCAGCGGGCTCCATGCTCGCAGTGCTGTGGCGTCCACGCTGTAACCGACCAGAGAAGGGCGCGAACAGATTTCCGCGGCGCTTTCAAGGAAGACAGGGAGGGCGGGATTGACGGTTCAATGACGACACATTTTTCCCCCCAGCATGCATTGGGGGGAAATCCCACAATTCAAATGGGCAGCGGGGAGTGCGGGAACTGTGGGATAGGTTCCCACAGTGCACCGCTTCCAAAGTCGAAGCTGGCCCTGTGAATGTGGACTAAGAAGTTCGAATTTGTGTATTTAGTATGGATACACAAATTCGACTTATTAAGGTCGAATCCACAAATTCGACTTAAGTAGATTCGAAATAGTCCTGTAGTGTAGACAAGCCCTGAGTCACTTGTGTGACTTACTTGTGCTATTGTAATAAATACAATAGACGTGCAATGGTCAGAAATCGCACCAGCAGAGAAGGATATTGCAGGGAAACCATAAGGAAATTAAGAGTTTAAATTATCCTCCACATGTCCCACGTCCCACTAAAATGAATCCAACCCACAGGGCACATGGGCAGAAGTATCGGTGTCAGGATGCTACATTGTTAGCACAGTAAATGAAGCTGCAAAATAAATGATGTTTAAATGACCTCACTCTATTGTTTACAATCCTGTGTTAAGAGGTAATAGATACAGATGGACACCAGGCAGGGTCGTTTGGAGGACGAAGCCTTTATGCTTCCATCCCCCACCACTGTCAAGTTTGAGCCAATTTGGACAAGTCAGCAAATAAGAACAACCTCAGGGCTCAGTAACTGCTGCAGGTAGCAAAGTCCTACAGGGAGCAGTTTCTGGCACTACACCTGTGCAGCTCTACTCCCCGGCTCTTCTTGGGCTCCTGCTCTCTCCTTAGCTCCGCCCCACTCTGGCCCAGGCAGTTCCAGCTCCCACGGAGGATGGGACCCCCTGGCCTGGTGACTCCCTCATTACACTGCCTGGCCTGTCAGTGCGGCTAACTTGGAGCTTTGGCCTCTCCCCATTGCCCCAGGGGACTGTCAGTCTCAGGGTCCTGATTTCCCATTGGCCCTTCCCCCTTCTATTGGTGCTGGGAACTAGCCAACCAAAAACCCCACTAAGTTTTAGTAAGGGGCCAACAGTCCCTTACTCGAGCCAGCCCTGTGAGAGTCACCGATGTGCAGAGAAAACAGCACAAGCTGGTCCCATGGTGTAACGGGCAGCACTCAGGACTCTGACTACTGCAATCTGAGTTCAAATCTCAGTGGGACCTTGTGTTGGCTTGTGGTAAAGCCCTGGAGTTCACAGTGCTCAACTCCCCTGTCTCCAGCTGTGCAGGAACCAGTCTTTCCCCTCCTGTTGGGTGACTCTCACCTCCTAGAACCAGGCTCTGGGTGGGACGGCTGCAGTGGATCAGGGCTCTAGAACTGGCTACTGACACCTGAGGGTTGGGATTCTCACAGCTTCACCTGATGTTCACAAGTTTGGCACTTGCCACTGTGCTGTTCCTCTTGCCTGCCTGGCACTTGAAGAAAGCAGTGCCAGGGCCAGGCTTCATAGTTAGGAGGGGGAAGAGTCCCAGGCTGGAGCCCAGCACCTCTCCTCCTCTGGGCACCTTTAGAGCAGAAGCAGCTGGTGCTGACAGCTCCAAGGGAAGGCTTATAAGCCGCAGGGCAAGAGGAGGGGAGAACCATGCCTATGCGTGGCCAGCAGACAGCCAGAAAGACACTGGGCTAGCCTGCTCCCTGGCATGCTGAATCCCCAGTGAAGGCCAACAGCCACCCAGCATGTGGGGCGGCTGCTGATACTCTGTGGCCAGCATCAGAAGATGGTAGGAAAGCAGGGCCAGCCCCCCTGGTGTGGCCTCTTACTGTTCCCACTCCAGGTGCTCACTTTGGCCGTGGGGCAGGAGATTTTACCCCAAGAGGCTTTTCCCCAGCTGGCGAGAAGCAGAGAAACACCCAGGCTCTGAAGACGCTATGTAGCAAGTACCCTCCAGCACAGGGACAGGTGCACACTTGGAAGAGGGAAACTGCTCCACACACTAGCCCGGGCAGCCGCCCATTTTCTTTGGCAAGTCAGGAAGGGCAAAGGCAAGACTGGAAGCACCTGGGGCTCATGCCCCAGCCTTTGTAACACCCAACCCCCAACTCCTTCCCAGGGCTCGAGCTGAAGCCGGAGCATTGGCCTGAGCGGCCAAGAAGAGGTTCCAGCCCTGAAGGGAGCAGGACTTGCAGCACAAAGTGAGCACAACCACGAGGGGACTCAAATCCTGAATCATCCGATCCACAGGGAGATGCCTCATCCTTTAGGCCACATGATGAGGGGGTCTAAGCTCTTCTTTGGAAAAGGCGACACTGTGTTTCTCAGGTCATCTGCTGAGGGGGCCAAGACTCTCTAGGCACAAGAAGTTGAGTTCCCAGCGAGACGTGAGACTTAATTCTCTGGAGCCAGGTGCAGGGCTTTGCCAGGGAGGCTCAGGCATGGGGGATTGAGGTGCAGCGGATGGACCAGCTGTCTAGGTGTGGAGATTTAGTCACACTGAGGCACAGGAGGGAGGAGGAATCCTGCTGATGGTCAGTGGCTGTGCAGAAAAAAGGGTGTTGATTCCCCCATCCTAAATGGGCTGGTTGGCTTGACCCTTCTCCCCTCTGCAGAGCATGGTGGGGCTGCAGCTCACCCCTTGTGGGGCAGGAGGGCACAGGTGCAGGGCGTTGGGCTCCAATGTACTTGGAAGGCAGCTCCAGTGCGGTGGGGCAGGGCAGGGCCTGTGGTTTACGTTCTGGGTTGCCTGGTGCTGGGCCAGTGCACAATCCCCAGCCACGCCGCACAGCGCCCCCCGCGCGGGGGCAGGGGGCCAAGCAGACGATCCAGCACGACGGGGGAGAGGATGTGTGGTTGGGGGGAGGAAAGGCCTTGGGCTGCACTGGGGGAGCGCAGAGCAGGGGTGACATCCCAGAAACCTGCAGCAAAGGGATGGACAGGTGGGGTGGGTGGATAGACGAGGCAGTGAGCCTAAAAGGGCAGTGGTGTCTAGTGGTCAGAGCAGGGAGGGGGCTGGGTGCCAGGAGCTCCGGGTTCGAGCCCTGGCTCTGGGAGGGGAGGGGGGTCTAGAGGTGAGAGCAGGGGACTGGGAGCCAGGACTCCTGGGTTCCATAGTGGTGGCTGATTTTTCCTGTGTCTCCCTCCCTACAGATCCCAGCCCAGTCCCCTACCGGAATTTGACTGGGGGGGGGATGCCCTGCCACTCCAGACTCGTGATTTGAACCCCTCCCCCCATGGGCTCTGACATCACAGAATCTCCTCCTCCCCCCCAAGTCAGAAAGTAGGAGCCCCTCCTCGCATGCGGAGGAAACTAGTGAGTTTCTTGGGGGTCTCTGGCAGAAGTGACAGCACCCACCAGACACCCACTCATGGTTGCAAGGAGACCCCCCTGCACCCCTCTGCACAGACCCCTGCTACGAGGGGCCGTGGGCGCCCAGCCAGGGTCAGGAGGTGAGATGGGATCGCAGTGGCAGGAAGGGGGCAGAGCCGGGGGTGGTGCCAGGTCTGGTGCTGGCTACATGGGGAAAAACCACACTGCTCCCCAGCAACACACACACACACACACACACACACACACACACCCTCCTGGTGTTGGGAGGGGAACAGGTGAAAGGACAAAAGAAGCAAGAGACAAAGAGAAAGGAGGAACGGATGGATGGAGGAAAAGGTGAAAGAAAAAGGACAAACCCTAATGTCCCCAGTGATTCTAAGGGACAAAATCCCAGGTGCAGAATAAAATTCTGCCTCCTTAAGTTCGTGGTTTCCATGCCTAGAATTCAACGGTCACCAGATGGATCAGACTGAACAGGTTTCAAACCTCGAGGAGGCTCTTACCTTCTAAACAGGGACGGCTGTTTTCTAGTAAAATCAGGAAAAGGGAAGGAGAAAACTTGAAAGAGGTTCCTCCTGGCGCTCACGTCCGTGAACCCGAATACTCTCTCAGTCCTCAAAGAGAGACCTGGAGAAGGAGACTTGCTGAAGCAAAGCCACAGGGTCTCTGAGGTTTCCCTGGCCCCTCGCCCCTGTCCTGCCTGGCTGATGTCAGCATCTCTCTGTGAGGTCACCACCTCCCCACCACCTTTGACCAATAGTCTGAGGTCCTGCAAAAGGCCTTTGTGATGTCACTGCCACACCCCTCCCTTGCTGTGCTAATGTCCTGCCCCTGGCCAGGCACTTTGGAGGTTTGAGCTACTCCCTGTGGTCACCCCACTCAAGGAGCGTTCGTTCTAGGAAGCAAGCCGGCCAGACAGGAAAACATCAGACGCTGCTGCTCCCAATGCTACACTCAATATTTTATAAATTAGTCGCCTTTATGGCCATAAGAGACCATTAGAGCATCTAATCTGCCCCCCTGCATATCACAGGCCTCCTGTATGACACAAGAGCTACTTTTGGGGCAAACACATTCCAGAAAGGCATCTAGCCTTCATAAAATGACATCAGGAGATGGAGAATCCACCACTTTCCTTGGTAGCTTGTTCCTGTGGTGAATCATCCTCGCTGTTGAATATTTGTGCCTTAGTTGTAATATGAATTTGTCTCTTTTCACCTTCCAGCCATTGGGTCTTGTTAGGCCTTTTTCCGCTGGATTAAAGAGCCCTTTAATACTCAATCTTTTCTCTCCATTAAGGCCCTTCAACACTTCATTGAAGTCACCTGCCAATCTTCTTTTGATAAGCTAAACAGGTTGAGCTCTTTCAATAGCTCACTAGAAGGCATTTTTCTCCACCCCTCAGAACATTTGGTGGCTCTTTGCTGCCCCAGCTCCAATTTCACAACATCTTTTTCAAATGAGGACACCAGAACTGGAGGCAGTATTCCAGTGTCAGTCTCACTGATGCTGTGTCACCTCCTGTGACGTTATTGACATAATCTGTAACTGTATAGATCACCGTTGCGACCACTGTTCTATATTTGCAGCCAATATGGTAGAAAGGTTGTCGTGTAAGGGGTCTATGGAGAGGTTCTGATTGGCTGATTATAATTATGGAACAATGGGATAGAGAAACCTGCATCACTGAAAGTACAGCCATGAAGAAACCACACATCAGCCTTGCCTAGCTGGCAAGAATCAAACCTCCACAGAAAACCCCCTATGGTGTCAGCCCAGCTCCCTAAGCCCTCAGTCACCATCACTTAACACAGGGGCCTTTCTACACTATGGCTCTGTTCTCACTGAAGGGTCATTTCCAATTGCTTAGACCAGCTTCCCCAGCACACTCACTGCTGTGCAGCTCTGTACGTGTGGCCATGGCTGAACAGCAAGAATTCCTGCCCTTTTCCCTACTGGCTGGAGCATGGCTAGAGTGTGTTTGTGGTTAATGATGCTGCTGTAGATTGTTCATTCCCTGCCTTGGCAATTCAGACAGTCCCTTTTCCCGTCATATCACCAGCACCTCTGTGAGTCCAATAGCAGGTCAGGTTTTCTCTGGGCACTAAGATTTTTCAGGGAGTTGGTGGCTCCTTTCTTTCCTCATCCTGGAGTAAACTCAGCTTTTTATTCCATCCTTGATGACTCATGGAATAACAACAGCAGCATGAAGAGGAGAGGGAATATCTCACTGCTGGGTGAGGAAGGTGGACGCATCCCCTCTGTTTGACCATTGCCGTTGCAGGAGAGAAGGTTTCAATGGAATCGAATGCCCTGGCTCAGACAAGAGACACAGGGAGGTTTTGCTGTTCATGGATCCATGCAAAGGAAATTGTGTCTCTGTGTGAAAATGGGGAGGGAAATGAAATGCCCACAGGGTGGTGCCTAAGGCAGAAGGGACCCCTATAGGATTAGAACAGGACACGTTCTCAAGCAGCATGTTTCTTACTTTTCCCATCTGTAAATTTTGATTATTATTGATGGAAATATTTTGCCATTGGGTTGTGTGTTTCCACAGAAATTGACATTTACCAACAAACACGTAATTCTTCCAGTCCTGCCGAGTCTGCCCTTGGTGAGTTTAGAGGGACACATTCCCTCTTCCCACTCCGCATACCAGGCCTGGACTCTCCATGCTGCCCACTTCCCACACTGCTGGGATCCTTCCCTCAGAGCTCTGCTCCCCACTCCCACTTCTGGGATCCCCTCCCAAGACTGTCTAATGCCCTGTTTCCAGGATCCCTCTCCATTCCCTTCCTCCCCTCTGAGCAAAAACTCTGCATTATTCCCACACTGGGAATTAAACCCAGGCTGCTTTGGTGAAAACCAGGAATCCTGACCACTAGACCCTATGGGACTGGGATTGGGATGTTTGTCTGTTAAAACAACCCCTCAGAAGAGCAGCAGCGCCACCCAGTGGGGGTTGCACACAGGGATGGATTAACCCTTCAGGTGCTGAGGTTTCCCTCTCTCCATTCCCAGTGCCTGTGATCAGGAAACAGACATCAGGGCTCCCAGGTGCTTCACAGACCATGACTGAGATCGGGACCCCATATTGCGCTAGGTGCTGTACAAACCCTGGCCAACACTGGGACACCCAGGGGGTTCCCCGCAATTTCTCTGAGCCTCTGCTGCCCAACTTCTTCTGACTCCCCCTGGATCACCCTCCCCCCTCGCAAAAAACCCACCTTTCCAAACAGTCCTTCTTTCCCTGCCCCCTAATTCTGCTTTCACACCCTGGGACTGTTGGAAAATTATAGTGCTAATGAAGCCTTTCCGTATTAGGCCTGAGTAAACCAAAGTTATGTTATGCTTGTCCAAACTGTGTTGGAAAGCTTACAGAACTCATTAGACTGAAAGCTGTGTATCTACCTAAGTCAGCTATTTCGCTTATCAGTTTTGTTTGGCTCCCCAAGTGTATGCAGCTGCGTTCACATGTATGCATCCAAAGTATCTAGTACAAAGGGTCAACGGATGTATCTTGTGTCCCCTTCTGAATGACAAATGTATCCTCAACAGATGTATCTTGTAGCCCCCACAAAATGATATATGTATCCTGCGTACCCAATTATCCCCTAATAGATACATGTACAGGGTCTATAGGTCAACCAAATGACGTAGACAAACGTAGGCTAAGTTGTTTGTTTCGGGGTATAAAGGTAGGCCCATCTGGCCATGTAAGGTGTGTCTCTTTCTCTGGCACTAGCCGAGAGGAACACCCGCTCAGCTGACCGATCAATAAAGGGTGTGGTACTCGTCTTCCTGTCTCCGTGCCTCCTTGGTGTAATTAGGTAAGCTCCGGGGGGAAAACGAGCCCTTTTGGCTAACACCCCCAAACCATCTTGCACAGCAGGAGGGAGCTGGGCAGGAAGTGGTGATGAGGTGAAAACTACCAAGAAATGCAAACCCTTGAAGGAGCCTGTGCCAGACAATCCAGCACGAGGGGGGAGAGGATATGTGGCTGGGGGGAGGAAAAGCCTTGGGCTGCTCTGGGGGAGCGCAGAGCAGGGGTGACACCCCAGAAACCTGCAGCAAAGGGATGGACAGGTGGGGTGGGTGGATAGAAGAGGCAGCGAGACTAAAATCTAAAAGGGGAGTGTGGGGTCTGGTGGTCAGAGCGGGGGGGGGGCGGGTTTGGTGGTCAGAATTCCTGGGTTCTATCTCCAGCCCTGGGAGGGGAGTGGGGTCCAGTGGTTAGAGTGTGTCAGGGGGAGAGCCAGGACTCCTGGGTTCTCTCCCTGGCTCTGACTCTCTTGTGCAATCCCTCGGCAGTTACCCAACTCACCAGCGTGTGGGAGCGAGGGGCTGGGGCCGGTTGTGACACAGCCCAGAGTCCCATACTGCCCCTTTGTTACCCAACCCGGGGCAGGGTGGGGGACGGCCTGGGAGACCCACTAAGAAAGGCACTTCTGGTGGGTTTGTGTGTGGGTCATGCTGCCCCCTGCTAGATAGACCCCTCTAGGTCAGAACCAGTCTCAGCCCGGGTCAGACCCTGGGAGCCAGCCCCCTCTGTCACCACGGCCATGTCTATTGGTCTCCTGGAAAGGTCCATTCTCCTTGGTAACTGTCCAGTGGCAGTGAGTTCCACAGGCCTCGGCACACGCTGTGTGGGGCAGGAAGTCCTTGTGTTGGGAGCAGTGGGCGTGAACTGTGTGTGGTTGTGTCTCTGAGCACAGTTGTGAATATTCTGGTGTGTGTGTGATTATGAGTGTGGCTGGGGGTGTGATCGTTTCTCTCTTTGCGGGTTGGGCTAGCATGCCTCTCTGGGTGTGTTGTGTGTGAGTGTTTTTGGGATTGTCTGAGTCCCTTTGTGCGTCAATGTGTGTGTGTGTGTCACTTGCTGCTGGATACAAAATCCTGCAAAGCCACCCCCCCACACACACACACACACAGAGCGGGGCTCAGCCCCACCAGCAGGGGGCAGCAGGGACACACACGTCTCTCCTGGGCCAGCTTGGACAATTTCCCATCACGACCCGGCACAGTGCTGGTGCCCCCACACGGGGGTGGGCAGTGACCGGGTGGGGGGGCAGATGTGCTGGATTCAGAAGGAAGCACTTTGGGAAAATCAGTCACGGCCCTTAGCAGAGCTGGGACACGGACCCAGTGACCCCTGCACCACCCTGGGAGGGGAGTGGGGTCGAGTGGTCAGAGCAGGGAGGGGGCTGGGCACCAGGACCCCTGGGTTCTATCCCTGGCCCAGGGAGTGGAGGGGGTCTAGAGCAGGGGGACTGGGAGCCAGGACTCCTGGGTTCCATAGGGGAAACTGTTTTTTTCTGTACTTCCCTCCCTAGAGATCCCAGCCCCGCCCCCTAGTGGAGAGTGAGTGGGAGCAGGGGAAGTTACTCCCCCACATGATTCAACCTCCCCTCCACCATGGGCTGTGACATCATGGACCTCCCCCTCCCCAAGGCAGACAGTAGAAGCCCCGCCCCCCCAGAGAAGGGGGGGGTCTAGTTGCACCCACAACAATCCCACTCATGGTTGCAAAGAAACCCCCAGAAACCACTGCTAGGACAGGATCTGCTGCTTTCTTTTCACCAGGAGCTGCTCCCCGCCAGGCACCACACCCCATTCACACGCCTTTGGTCACTATGCAGCTCAGTGGCAATCACTGCCCCGAAGTGACTCCGGCGCAGGCACCCACAGCACGAACTCCCCACACCGGATTCTGTCCACACGCAGAGAATTCTCTCCGCCGGGCTCCTTCGGTTCCTCTCGCTGCTCCCCGTCCTGCCGCCAGACACTGCTCATCTGCATAGCCCCGCCCATGCACACGTGACCCCTTCTGTCGTTTTGGTCTCCAGTGAATGAGTTGCCTGCGGGGAGTGGGCACGTCACCGGACGTCACAGCCCCAGCGCACGTCACAGCCGCCGGGCGGGGATTGTCTGTGAGCCCCGCGCTGGGGGCGGGGCTTCAGGGAGAGACCCAGCCCCATAGACAGACTGGGGCAGGGAGCTATTGGGGGAAGGGATGAGGGGATGGGGGGAGAAGGGGGAAGGGAGAGACCCAGCCCCATAGACCTGCAGGGACAGGGGATCTTGGGGTCAGGAGGGGAGAAGGGGGATTGGCAGAGACCCAGCCCGGGGTGCAGGGGAAATGGGGTGGGGTGGAGGGAGACATGTCGGGTGGGGGTGGGGGGTGTGAAATGTTGGTCCAGGGAAACTGAGTCACTCCCAGGACATCGTGTGCAGGGGAGAGCACAGGGGCAGGGAGAGCCCCAGCCCCACAGAGCCCCAGAGGGATATTGGGGCAGGGGAGGGGATGGAGGGGAGAGACCCAGCCCCATAGACCCCTAGAGGCAGCGGGATATGGGGGGGTAGGAGAGGGGATGGCAGAGGAGATACCCATCTCCATAGACCCCCAGAGGCAGGAAATGAGGGGAGAAGGGGAGAGGGAGGGATCCAGCCCTATAGACCTGTAGGGGCCGGGAGCTATTGGGGGCAGGAGGGGAGAAGGGGGGTTGGCAGAGACCCAGCCCGGGGTGCAGGGGAAATGGGGTGGTTTGGAGGGAACTGGGGAGGAGAAGAGACACAGGGCAGGACACATGTTGGGACAGGGAAACTGACTCACTCCAAATACATGCGGAGCAGGGCAGGGCGGAGGCAGATCATGCTGGTCCCAGGGTAATTTCGGGGGGTTCTGATTCTCCACTCAGCAGGGGGGCTCCCCTCTGGGCTGAGGAGACCTGGAGTGGGACGGGTGCAGGGGCTGGGTGTGTGTGTGTCAGGCTGGGGGAGCTGCCTGGGCAGAGGGGCTAGAACCAGGGGCGGCTCCAGGCACCAGCACACCCAGTGCCTGGTTGCGGGGCAAGCTGCAGGGGGCTCTGCTGGTCACCACTAGGGCAGCAGGCATCCCAGCCCCTCCCCCACTCTAACCCCCTCGCCCCACTCCCCTCCCAGAGCGGGGGAGAACCCAGGAGTCCTGGCTCCCAGCCCTGCCCCTCCCCCACTCTACCCCCCTCGCCCCACTCCCCTCCCAGAGCTGGGGGAGAATCCAGGAGTCCTGGCTCCCAGCCCCGCACCTCCCCCACTCCCCTCCCAGAGCTGGGGGAGAACCCAGGAGTCCTGGCTCCCAGCCCTGCCCCTCCCCCGTATTTCCATATGGCTCAATCCAACAGCCCGCCCTACCCCCTAGTCGGGAGAGAGGAGGCCAAGGGAGAAGCAGGCGGGGTGGGGGCGCTGGGGGCGCGGTGTGGCGCTGCGGGGGGGGGCGGGGTCTTGGGGGAAGGGGCGATGCGGGGGCAGGGATTAGAGGGAACAGGTGGTGCAGGGGTGGGGTCTTGGGGCAATCTTGAGGGCCCCACGGGGAAGGGGCGGGGCAGGGGCAGGGTCCCAGGGGGAAGGGGCGGTGCAGGGGCGGGGTCCCAGGGGGAAGGGGCGGGGTCCCAGGGGGAGGGGCGGTGCAGGGTGGGGTCCCAGGGGGAAGGGGCGGTGCAGGGGCGAGGTCCCAGTGGGAAGGTGCGTGCAGGGGCGGGGTCACAGGGGAGGGACGGTGCAGGGGCGGGGTCACAGGGGAGGGCGGTGCAGGGGCGGGGTCTCAGGGGAAGGTGCGGTGCAGGGGCGGGGTCCCAGGGGAAGGTGCAGGGCAGGGGCGGGGTCCCAGGGGAAGGGGCGGGGCAGGGCGGGGTCTCAGGGGAAGGGGCGGTGCAGGGCGGGGTCCCAGGGGAAGGTGCGGGCAGGGGCGGGTCCCAGGGGAAGGGGCGGGTCCCAGGGGAAGGGGCGGTGCAGGGCGGGGTCCCAGGGAGAAGGGGCGGTCCCAGGGGAAGGGACGGTGCAGGGGCGGGGTCCCAGGGGGAAGGTGCGGGGCAGGGGCGGGGTCCCAGGGGACGGGGCGGTGCAGGGGCGGGGTCCCAGGGGAAGGGGCGGGGTCCCAGGGGGAAGGGGCGGTGCAGGGGCGGGGTCCCAGGGGGAAGGGGCGGTGCAGGGGCGGGGTCCCAGGGGCAGGGGCGGGATCTCAGGGGAAGGGGCGGTGCAGGGGCGAGGTCTCAGGGGAAGGGGCGGTGCAGGGGCGGGGTCCCAGGGGAAGGGGCGGTGCAGGGCGGGGTCCCAGGGGCAGGGGCGGGTCTCAGGGGAAGGGGCGGTGCAGGGGCGGGGTCCCAGGGGAAGGGGCGGTGCAGGGTCGAGGTCTCAGGGGAAGGGGCGGTGCAGGGGCGGGTCCCAGGGGAAGGGGCGGTGCAGGGGCGGGGTCCCAGGGGCAGGGGCGGGGTCTCAGGGGAAGGGGCGGTGCAGGGCGGGGTCCCAGGGGAAGGGGCGGTGCAGGGTCGGGGTCTCAGGGGAAGGGGCGGTGCAGGGGCGGGGTCCCAGGGGAAGGGGCGGTGCAGGGTCGGGGTCTCAGGGGAAGGGGCGGTGCAGGGGCGGGGTCCCAGGGGCAGGGGCGGGATCTCAGGGGAAGGGGCGGTGCAGGGCGAGGTCTCAGGGGAAGGGGCGGTGCAGGGCGGGGTCCCAGGGGAAGGGGCGGTGCAGGGCGGGGTCCCAGGGGCAGGGGCGGGGTCTCAGGGGAAGGGGCGGTGCAGGGTCGGGGTCCCAGGGGAAGGGGCGGTGCTGGGTCGGGGTCTCAGGGGAAGGGGCGGTGCAGGGGCGGGGTCCCAGGGGAAGGGGCGGTGCAGGGCGGGGTCTCAGGGGTGGGGCAGGGGCGGGGTTTCAGGGGAAGGGGCGGGTCTCAGGGGAAGGGAAGCTCAAGGGTGGGAACTCGGGAAGGGGCCATGTGGGGTGGGTCCTTGGGGAAAAGGTGCAGGGAGGGGTATATTGGGGGCAATGTGGGAGTGGGGACTCGGGGAAGGGGCAGAGTGAGGGTGGGGTGCTGGGGAAAAGGGGCAATGCGAGGGTGGTGCCTTGGACGGGGCGGGGGGCAGGACTTCAGGGAAAGGGGCGGGGATTAGGGGGAACAGGCGATGTGAGGGCAGGACCAGCGGGGCGGGGCTTTGGGGAAAGGGGGTCCGGGGGGGCAGGGCTTTGGGGGCGGGCACAGCGGGGGGTGCAGGGGGCAGGGCTTTGGGGGCGGGCACAGCGAGGGGGCAGGGCTTTGGGGGCGGGCACAGCGGGGGGTGCAGGGGGCGGGGCTTTGGGGGCGGGCCCAGCGGGGCTGAGGGGGCTGGGGGAAGGACTCATTCCGGCCGGGGGTGGGTCTGTCCGGGGGTGACGCTGTCTCTGCAGCGGGTGTTTAGAGCCGGGCTCCCCGGGGCAGGGGGCGGGGCGGGGGCAGCGGGAGTCGGGGGGTGACACGTGACCGGTGCCTGGGCCCGGCGGACCCACCCAGACCCGCTCACACCCAGCCGGGGAGGGGGGTTACAAGGGGCGCCGGGAACATCCCGGGGCGGACACGTGGATCCAGCCCCCGCACAGAGCCGGACCCGGCCCCGCCCCGCCCCCACCAGCCGGGGGGAGGCGTTTCGACGGCGGGAACTTCGCCCCCCCTGCGCGCTCCCGCCCCCGCTGCCTGGTGCGGGGGGGTGAAAGGGGCGAAGCGGCGCAGCACGTTCCCGCGCGGGGCAGCATCACACCCTGCACGGGGGGGCGGGGCCGGGGCTCTCTGGGGGCGGGGCGGGGATGAGGAGTTGCGTTGCGGGGGGGGGGGAGGTGTCGGGTTGACCCAGGGACCCGCCCTCACCTGGGCTGGGGAGGACGGAGGCGCCCCGGGGCAGGCTGGGAGTTGTAGTTCCTGGCTCGTCTCAGAGCGGAATTGACGGACAGTTGCTCAGACAACGCCCCCTCCCGGTGCACTCTGGGAAGCGTAGTTCTCCCTTTCACACACGCGGCCTCTATTGGAGGAGGGGCCGTAACTCGTCACTTCGCCGCGCCCCTCCCTGATTGGCGGAGAGAGCGCGGGACAGAGACTCGGCGCGTGGGGGGAGGCCCCGGTTCCCCCCCATGCTTTGCTGCCCCCCCCCTCCGGGCGCGCGCTGCGGCCGTTGGGATTCGAATCCCGCGTGGGATCCGGGCTGGGGGGGGGGCACAGGGCAGAGGCAGCGCAGAGTGAAAGGGCTTCACCGCCCCCCCAGCTGGGCCTGGGGGGCAGCAGCGGGGGCTCAGCCCCGCCCTCCTCCTCCTCTGTAGGGCCCCACCCGCCCCTTCACGCCCCCCCACCCTGCCCCCCCATGTCCCTCCGTCCACAGCTGTGACCCTCACGCCAGCCCCACCCCCATCTGTGGGGATCCTCGGCCCCAGCGTCCCCTCCCCACCCTGTCCGATCTGCCTGGCCTTTCCTTCACCCCTGCCCTCCTCCTCCTCCTCCCCGTCCTCAGTGCCCCGCCCCAAACTCCTCCTCTAGCCCCACCCCGACATCCTCCTCAGCACCCTGCCCCCTTCCTCCTCCTCCTCCCCATCCCTGTCCTCAGCGCCCTGCCCCCTAACTGCCTCAAGCCCATTTCCCCATGGCTGGGCCCCACTTTCCCATCCCCCCACTGCCCCAGTCCATCCCCAGGGTGGGAGGTTCCTCATCTCCAATCTCTGCTGCCCCCCAACCTGCCGGGTTCCCCTTTTCAGCCACCGTGGGGTCCTCCAACCCGCCCCCACCCATCCACTCTGGGCTCTAAATCCCACATTCCCACAATGCCCCTTGGTAACCCCACCTTCCTCTATCCCTAATCCCCCTAGTCCCTTCCCTGGGGTCCCCCTGGACACCCCAACCCACAGTCCGGCCCCCACATACATCCCAGTCACTCGTCACACGCTGAGCTAGTCCTTCAGGGGCCCCCACAGCCCCCCAAACTCCTCCATCCATGAGCCCCGTGGGCCTGTGGCCGGGAAGGGGGGGAAGCTCCCACTGTGGCTGGGCTGGGTGGGGGTGTTAATCTTTTCCTGTCTTGTGTGTGCTGAGCTCACAAAGGGTTTTTGCTCCCTCGGGGTGGGGGATGGTTTTGGCCGAAGGTGACGTGGTTTGGTAGCCCTGTGGATGCTGCGTGGTGTCTGGAATGGGGCGTGTGTGTTCCCATCATGCCCCTTCCCCTCTGCCTGCAGAGCTGAGGACAGACAGGTCTGAGGAGTGTGTCTGCCTCACGTGTCTCCCCGCCCCCCACCCACATGGGTCCTGCCTGCTCAGCACAGCCCATAGCCCCACTGCACTGCCCTCCAGGCTCCAGGGCTGGAGCAGCCTCCATGCTGCGCTCCCGGCCATGGCCATGGCCCGTGTGCAAACCTGGGAGGGAGGAGGATGCTGCCTGCTTGGGGAAGAGGCAGGGCCAGGGCGAGGATTTGGGGTGGGATCCAATGGGGCAGTGAGGGGCTGGGGGCAGGGCCAGGGTGAGGATTTGGGGAGGGATCCAATGGGGGAAGGAGGGGTCGGGGTCGGGGGGTGAGTGTCCCTCCAGGATCTGCCTGTGTGCCGGAGCAGAGGGCAAAATTATTTGTTTGTCCAGTGACCCGACCAAACATCAGTCGGGACGTGGGACAAACAAGCAAATATCGGGACAGTCCCGATACAATCAGGACGTCTGGTCACCCTACATCAGGCTCCAAGTTGAGAATCATTTCCTCTTCCCGCTCTGTGGGAGGGGAGACTTTTAAATGCGCTCTCTGTGCGACTGCACGTGGCTAAGCAAAGAGAACAAACCCCCAATCCCACCTGTGCTTTGGGGGCCAGGTTTGTGGTGGGAATTCTGTAGTTAGATAACTTCACGCCTGGGCATTGGGGTTCTTTACCAGTTTCTCTGGCATTGGGGCAGTTTTAGGCTCAGAGCTGTGATGGCCGAGTGGTTAAGGCATTGGAGTCGAAATCCAATAGGGTTCCCCTGCGCAGGTTCAAATCCTGCTCACAGCGAGGTCTGTGTTTTAGCCAGTCCCTCACCCGGGCAATTCTTCTGTCCAACCCCCTGAGACACTCTCAATTCTCTCCCCACCCCAAGGAAATCCTGTTCTGCTCCTTTCATAGAGATCCCTGGGACACCCCCTCACCCTGTGTCCCTGAGGGGTCAGGCAAACTCTCAGCACCTGAAGCCTCTGCCACTCACCTGGTGCCCCATAGATTAGCCCTGGTTCTGGCTCCTCTCTCTAGCTTGTGAAAGGAGCTGAGTCAGCGACTCCATGGGAGCTACGGGGCTGCAGAACCAGCAGAGAAAAAATAGGTGCTCTGCGCCCACTGGCAGCCAGCTCCCGCCCCACACTACAGGCCTTGCTGACAAGCTCCTCCTCTTCCCCTTCAGCCCCTCCCACCTGCCAGTGATCAGCTGTTTAGTGGGGTGCAGGACGCGCTGGGCGGGGAGGGGGAGGAGAAGGGACAGTAAGAGGTGGGGGAGGGAGAGGAATGGGGCAGGAAGGTGCAGGCCAGGAAGAGATGGGACAGGGGTGGGGGCTTGGGGGAAGGGGTGGAGTGAGTGCAGGGCCTGGTACAGAAAGGGGGGGGGGATTTGTCCTGGGCCCTGCACCCCTCTAGGGCCGGCCCTGCAGGGAAGCACCAACTCTCACAGTGACAATACAACTGACCAGCATTGCGGGGGAGGCTGAGGGAGATCTGCACTCACCAGGTCTCTTCTCTCCCCCACGGTGAGCCAGACACTGCTCTCCCCTGGCCAGGGGCGGCTCTAGAAAGTAGGCTGCCCCAAGCAGCGCGGAGCGCTGCGCCGCCCTTCCCCGGTCCCGCGGCGGGTCCCCTCTTCCCGCGGCTCCGGTTGAGCTCCTGCTGGCATGCCTGCGGCAGGTCCACCGGAGCCCGGGACCAGCGGACCTGCCGCAGTCATGCCTGCGGGAGCTCAACCGGAGCCGCGGGAAGACGGGACCCGCCGCAGTCATGCCTGCGGCAGGTCCGCTCGTTCCGGGCTCCGGTGGACCTGCCGCAGGCATGCCGGCGGGAGCTCAACCGGAGCCAAATGCCGCCCCCCCGGGAACGGCCGCCCCTGCCCCTGGCTCTCACTCTAGCAGCTGGACACCAAGGAGCCATTTCCCCTCAGGAAGTGCATTGAGTGCCCCTGTGGTGCTGGGGGGCTGGCGCTGCTGCTGCCTGTGGGGCTGGCAGGGGGGCTGATGTCTGCACAGACTCTCAGCTGCCAGGCCGGAGAGGGCACTTGGGACCTTACCAGACTGGCTCAGTGAAGATGGGGGGTTGGCAGAGCAATACAGACGCTCTCCAGAGCAGGGAGCAGCAGCCGCCCATGCAGCCAGGCAATGAGCATTTCCCACAGCCTGGAGCCGAGGGGGAGGCGGCAGCTGCTGTTCCAGCTCCTCGGGGACAGGCCCTGTCAGCCAACAGCCACTTCTTACTCCCCACAGCTAAGGGCGCCGGGTTCCTCCGGTGGGGGTGTGGAGCAGCCGTTTGTTTTCCTGTCCTTTTTGTGTGCAACATCTGACAAAAACATCCCAGATAGAGAAGCAACAGGCGAAAATACTATTTTGGAGGTGCCAAAGTAGCTCAGTTGGGAGAGCATTAGACTGAAGATCTAAAGGGCCCTGTTTCAATCCCAGGCTTTGGCAGGTCCTTTCCTCTCTCTTTGTGCAGGGGTGGCTTGTTTTGTGGGAGCACAGCAGTGCCTGCACCCAAGGTGAGTCCCTGAGCTTGGGCTCTGCAGTAGGAAAACATAGAAGGGGCTTCTGCCCCTAGTTGGCCCACCTGACCTTTAACAAGGCGAGATGGGAGCTGTCTTTCCCAACACAGCAGGAAGAGAGTGAGGCAGGGTGACCCTCAGGAGTGGCACCAGAGGGCTGCTGGGCAGTGACAGGCAGGGATTGGGGATGGAAGCTCCTCTGTGCAGCTGAGCAAGGGCAGTACCAGGGAAGGGGCATCTGTAAAAGTGACCCAGCAACACCTCTCCTCCTCTGGGCACCTAGAGCAGAGGCAGCTGGTGCTGACAGCTCCAAGGGAAGGGTTAAAAGCCACAGAGCAACTGAGGTCAGCGCTAGAGGAGGGCAGGACCATGCCTACGTGTGGCCTTCAGACAGGCACAAAAACACCCAGCCAGGCTGCTCCCTGCCATGCCAAACACCCACTGAAGGTCACCAGCATGTGGGGCGGCTGCTGATGCTCTGTGGCCAACACCAGAAGACGGTAGGAAAGCAGGGCCAGCCCCCATGGTGGGGCCTCTTACCGTTCCCACTCCAGGTGCTCACTTTTTCAGTGGGGCAGGAGATTTTACCCCAAGAGGCTTTTCCCCAGGTGGTGAGAAGCAGAGAAACACCCAGGCTCCCAAGGTGCTATGTAGCAACCCCCCTCAAACACAGGGACAGGCGCACACTTGGAAGAGGGAAACTGCTCCACACGCTAGCCCGGGCAGCCGCCCATTTTCTTTGGCAAGTCAGGAAGGGCAAAGGTGAGACTGGAAGCACATGGGGCTCATGCCCCAACCTTTGTGACGCCCACCCCCCAACTCCTTCCTGGGGCTCTAGCTGAAGCCGGAGCATTGGCCTGAGCGGCCAAGAAGAGGTTCCAGCCCTGAAGGGAGCAGGACTTGCAGCACAAAGTGAGCACAACCACGAGGGGACTCAAATCCTGAATCATCCGATCCACAGGGAGATGCCTTATCCTTTAGGCCACATGATGAGGGGGTCTAAACACTTCTTTGGAAAAGCCGGACACTGTGTTTCTCAGGTCATCTGCTGAGGGGGCCAAGACTCTCTGGGCACAAGAAGTTAAGTTCCCAGCGACACGTTGTTGCCGGCCCAAAAAAGGCCTGAGGCAGCAAACAGTGGTTCGTTGCCCGGTGTGCGTCGCACTAATTATCACACCAGGGTGGAGAATGCAGAAAAAGTTTATTTGAGCTCAAGTAAGGTGCCAGGGAGGTATTTACAACCTCAAATCCTGCACACAGAGATACAAGCTGTGTGTCCCTTCTTATACATGATTTCAACAAGGCATTCTCATTACCCCCCATTGCCCACTCACCCCCCTTCTCCCTTCTAGTCCCCTCCCATATAATAGGCACTTTGTATAGTTAACAATTACATCAAACAGATTAAATCATCCTTGACAGCAAACAATTTATCTCATAACTTTTCAAGGCTGTTACCTTGGTTTACTTCTGAATTTATTACCTTGTCCCTCCTCCCCTCTTTCTAAACTAAACAGGAGATAGTAAAAGGGGCCCTATCTTCTGGTGTCTTACACTGATAAGGAGCAGTTACACATTCCATTCTAAATGCTGACTTAGGAATTCAACTAGAGTTTAACATAAAGGGACTCTTAGACCAGCATAAAATAACTTTGGTCCATTCAGGCCTGGTACTGAAAAGCTTCATTAACACTGTGTTTTTCTACCCTCCTGAGTTATCTAGTGATATGCCTAATGGCACCAACAATCCCCCCCTTTGAGAATACTCAACAAACATTTGGCTGAGTTTTCTCATACTTTGAAGACAAAAACAACAATTAAACTCTAGGGAGCTGGGGTATGCAGTTCCACATTCATCCTCCCTATGGACCCGGTAGGATTCGGTATGTGGAAGCCCACACCACCCTAACCGGTCCACATGCCTGGAAGGAGTATTGTGAATGTCCATACTTCCATCCAGAAAGTGTCCAAGTATGTCATCCCCCTGACCACAGATCAGATGGTTCCTGATAGTCTGTAAGGGCAGTGGGCCAAGTCTGGTGCTCAAGATCCATCTAAATATACCAGATCCCACTGCAATACCTTCCCAGTCTCAGTGATTCTCAATACCATCTCTGTCAGCAACTTCTGGGTCATAGAACTAAGGGTGGAAATGACATGTAACCCACCAACTCCAGCTTGTATTCGGGATAGCTGAGCTTTAAAAATAAGGCTAGTGGCCTTTTCTAGGTGGCCCAATTTCTTATCATGTTCCCAGCTTTTAAGAATATTTCAAATGGTTGCTATATTATTGGCCTGAGTCCACAGAGATCTGGTCAATTCCCTCTTCTTGCAGAGGAAACAATCTAGGCTCTCTGTTGTACTAATCTAATGGCAGCCCCTTGTGAGCAATACATGCTGGAGGATTTATCCAAAACACAGGGTGCAGCCTGTAGAATAAACCCCAAAATCTAATCAATACCACAGTCTCAAACAGGGGTCCCACAAATTTCCTCCTGCCAGTGTATAATTCTTGGTTTCTACACCAGGGTCAGTCCTTAATGTCCTTTTTGGTCAGGAAATCCTGGATTCTGACACTGCACAACGCTGTTGGTGGTCACCAGGACTTAATAAGGGTCTTTCCAGCATAGAGCCAAAGCAGTCTTTCGCTGGTGGAGCTTTACATCAATCCAGTTTCCTGGTTCCAAGAAGTGGCAGGCCTCCTAGTGTCTTTATGTAGTTTGTCTTTACCTGTGAAAAAAAGAAACCTAACACATTTCATGAGTGCCTGTCAACGATTTGCAGACTCTACAGCTGTGTGGGCACATTTAATTAAGCCCCCCCCTTGTCTTGGTTGTTAGCTAAGTCTTAGCTGAGAGCAGTGTCCTGAAATGGGGCTAATGCCCTATCTTTAAACTCAGCATGTTAGCTATTTTTCCCCAGTTAACTCGTTCTTCTTCCTTTGTCCTGTCTGGCTTCTTTTAACCTACAAAGGAAACTTAGCCTTCACTTATACATCTTCTCTAACAATGAACACATATACATTGCCTTTATACAGTACATTAGTCTTATTATTTAAAGTTTGTCACATCTATCCTTTTACTAAAATAACTTTTTCCAGAGCTTTGGGACAACAAGTTAGGACAAGCACACCCACTTTAACGAGTTTATTTCATAGAGCCTCTAGTCCAATAGTTTCCCACCATCCCCAGCCCTCTGGCTAGAAATCTGAAATAGCCAGAAGGATCCAAATACAATATGGGGAGTGGGTTAACTTTCCATATCCTTGCTTCCAAAAACTATTAGTATGCAAGTTTTACTAACAATTTTCAATTAAAAGATTTGGCCAATAAAGTTTCTCTTTCTCTTACTTAAGGAGATGTATTAGACTTTAGTATATCACATTTTTCCCAATTTATCCAAGCACTTTGTATTCCAAGTTGAACAAAACAAGTATCTGTATTCCAATCCAGACTATCCTGTTGAGTCTGAACTCTTTATGAACTGAAACTTAACTCAGACTACATGTCTGTGTCTGAAACTTTTAATCAAAAGCTCTGACCTGCGAACTACTCATGACACCCCCCCTCCCAATAAGTAGCCATCTCCTTTGTCTTCTCTAATTTACATTTTAACCTGTTTTATCCTGTAGAATCTTGATTGATTATGCATGACCATTATGATCTGTTAATCACTTTGTTTACTTCTGTGTATAAACATTGATGCTCACCCCTAATAAACTTGCCACACTTACTCCGAAGCTTTTCTGTAAGCTAAGGATGGTGTGAGCCCGTTGATCAACGAATTGTCTGGTCTCTGACAGATTTGTGAGCCCCATACCAACTCCGCACAAACTCGGGTGCTGGAGAGGTGAGTAAGGACTTGCTTTTTACCTAACAATTTGGGGGCTTGTCCGGGATTCCTTCTGGTGCGGTGCCTCTGTCCAGTGGCCAGACCACTCACATACGAATTGGCAGGCGCCACGGGAGATTTCTCCCAGCCAATTCAATATTGAGGGGTCGTGTACTGGACAGCAGGATAAACGCCAGTTGGAGGGCTCCTGTCAGACACCATGGGTCAAGGGACTAGCGTGCCTCTTGTGAGTCCGCTGGGGATTGTAAATAAGTTATGGAATGAAGGGAAACTCCCAGTACAGACAGGAATGTCTAGGAGGAAGTTGTACACACTGTGTGTAAGGAATTGGACTGGGTATACCGCGGTATTGGCCGACTCGGAGATGAGGTGGCCTTTTCAGATGGCTCTTCTTTCGAACAGGCTGCCTTAAGAGGAGTAAGGAGCCAGATCGAAAAAGACCATCCGGGACAGTTATGTTACTGGTTTTGTTGGGACACAGCAGCAGAGCTGTGGAAATCTTTAAAAATTATGGCAGTCAGGTATTCTTCCGAGAGTGAACCCCCTCCATGTTATTTCGATGAAGGGTGTAAACCACGGCGTGTTTTAACTTGTCAGTTGGTCCCCACTGCACCTGCCCCTATTCCTCCGCAAGGGGACTCTCTCCAGAGTGCAGAGGGGAATCTGCAGGACTCCAGATTGGAATCTCTGCAGAGGGATAAGGAGGAAATGGAGGGGCACACCTCGGGAGGAGTTTTGCATGGGAGAAAGGGAAAGTAGCAGAAAGAAAGAGAAAAAGGAAGAATATAAGTTGATGGCTTTAGCTTTTCGCGGTGGTATTCGAGGCAGAAGCCGTGGCCTTGGCAGGGGATCTCAGGGTGCTCGGGGGAGAGGGTCCTGGCAACCCCAGCCACCAGGAAATTGTTTTCAGTGCGGACAACCCGGTCACTTTAAACGTGAATGCCCCTGGGGACGCCCAGAGGGTCCGGTCGCATCCGCAGATACTTACACCAGGGACGAATACACTCCTGCACCACCAGCCCAGCCCGTTCCTCAGGCCTGGATCAACTACGGGCAACAGCAGCAGCTGCAGCGAACTCAGCCTTCTCAATGACGGTACCCCGGGGGCGAAGGCAAACAATGTGATGGTCTTATTTCCTTAATGTCTTTAGCCGGCTCTTTCCTCACTTTCTCCCCTCCCAGCAAAGAGCCTCATCTAACCCTTTCAGTCCAGGGACTGCCTGTCTGTTTCCTCATTGATACTGGAGCTACTTTCTCTCTTTTAAATCATGCCCCCTCTCCCTGGCTATCCTCTGAGGTTAAAACTGCAACTGGGGTGGAAGGCAACCCACAGTCTCTGGGACTCACTTTGCCTCTAAATGTTATTTATGCTGATAAATGTTTTTCTCACCGTTTTCTTTTTTCCCCAGCTTGTCCGATCCCTTTGATGGGCCGGGATTTACTCTGTAAGCTTGAGGCTACTTTAACCTGCACTCCTGAAGGGGTAGGATTATTGATGACAGTGTTAGGAGATTCGGCCCTAACTCAGGGTAATTGGGAAACCCCCCCTTCTCTCCCCTGACCTCACTGACTTGCCTTCAACCCTCTGGGGAATTTCTGACACTGATGTTGGCCTGCTCCTTTCAGCAGAGCCAGTAAAGATTCAAGTGAAGCCCTCCTTAGCCCCCGTCAGTCCCCCAATACCCCCTGTCGCTGGAAGCTCGGGAAGGCATCCGCCCCATTGTCGAGGGATTCATTGCACAAAAGCTAGTCCGCCCTCAGCGCACTCCCTGTAATACCCCTATACTGCCTGTAAAAAAGCCTCCTAAAAAGGACGGAGACCCTATTCGTTGGCGCTTTGTACAGGATCTACGGGTTATTAATCAATATGTGGTCCCTCTTCATGCAGTAGTTCCTGATCCAGCTACTATCATCAGCCAAATCCCCTGGGATGCTGAATGGTTCACTGTTATTGACTTAAAATCAGCCTTTTTCAGCATTCCTGTACACCCAGACTCTCAATATCTCTTTGGTTTCACCTGGGAGGGACAAAGTTATGTCTGGCAACGACTTCCTCAAGGCTACAGAGACAGCCCCACGATTTTCAGCCAATGCCTCCGCCACGACTTGGAAGGCTTCACCAGTCCGCAGGGATCCACGTTAGTCCTATACGTAGATGACATCCTACTAGGTAACCGCGAAGAAGCCGCCCTCCGCATCGATGGTAAGGCACTGTTATTATACCTACACACCAGAGGCCACAAGGTAGACCCTAACAAGATTCAGTGGGTCTCACAGAAGGTCCGATATCTGGGCTTCCTGTTAACCCCAGAGGGGAGACAAATGGACCCAGTCCGCATAAAGACTATCCAAAACTGCCCTCTGCCAAACACCAAGAAACAACTTCGAGGTTTCTTAGGATTAATTGGCTTCTGTCGACCTTGGTTGCCGTCCTGCGGGGAGTTGAGCAAACCGCTCCACCGACTGACTGCTAACCTTGCTCCTGACCCTTTGCAGTGGTCCCCAGACACGATTCAAGCCTTTCAGTTACTCAAGGACAGTGTGGCCTCCTCCATGTCTCTCCGCCCCCCCAATTACAGCAAACCCTTTCACCTTTTTGTCCACGAGAGGGGCGGAATTGCTAGTGGCGTCCTTACACAGCTGAGCGGGCCCCACCATTTCCCGCTTGCTTTTTACTCCCAGCAGATCGACCCTGTCGCTCAGGGAACCCCATCCTGCACCTGGACTCTGGCAGCAGCTGCCCTGCTGATCACAAAGGCAAAGAGCCTGACCCTGGGCCATTTTACCACGGTCTGGACCTCTCATGCCTTGTCAGCCCTTCTGCGTAAGGGCACGACCCAAGTCTTTTCGTCCCATCGTCAGCAGCAGCTAGAGGCCGAACTCCTAGAAGACACTAACCTAATTTTTGAAAGGTGTGGGCCCTTAATCCAGCTACCTTGCTTCCTGACCTGCCAGTCCTCCAGGAACAGCACGACTGTGTGGAAGTAGTTCATAGCATCTTACAGATAAGGAACAACCTGTTTGACGTGCCACTGGACAACCCTGATTGCATCCTCTTCTCGGACGGAAGCTCCTTCTATGTTGATGGCAAGCGTTTCACCGGTTATGCAGTCACCTCTGAATGGGACATTCAAGAGGCCGCCTCACTGCCAGGCAACTGGGGAGCCCAAGCCGCCGAACTCTATGCCCTGGCCCGAGCTTGCCAGTTGGCCGCTGGTAAGACCGTTACCATTTTTACTGATAGCAAGTATGCTTTTGGAGTTGTGCATTGTCACATCCACCTCTGGAAGTTTCGAGGTTTCCAGACAGCTGCCGGTAAACCCATTCAGCACCTCCCCCTCATCCACAAGCTTTTGGATGCCCTCCAAGAACCCTCGGTCCTGGCTGTAGTTCATTGCCGGGCCCATACTAAAGATGATAGCCCCGTCACCCGTGGGAATGCCCTGGCTGACGCCTCCGCCAAGGCGGCTGCCGTCTTACCCTTAGCCATGCCCACGTTGGCTATTGTGACCTCCTCCTTTACTCCACCGCACCCCGTACCAGTACCTGCTGCTGAACTACAGTCGTGGGAGAGCCTCGGAGCCACTCTGGTCAAAGGGACCTGGCTTATGCCGGATGGCCGAGCCTGCCTCCCTCGCTCCACATACCCCGTGGCAGTTCGCTGGCACCATGATAAGGGGGGTCACTACGGCACGCACGCCCTTGTGGACACCATCGCTCGCTTTTGGTATGCTCCAGGCATTCAACCCTACTGCCTGTCAATAGTGAAAGCATGCAGCACATGTCAGCGAAATGGACCTGCTCCGCCTCTTAACAAAATTAAGGGTGGAAGACCTCCGTCTGCTGCTCCATTTCAACATCTTCAAATTGACTTTGCAAATATGCCAAAGGCTTTTGGGAAAAAGCACCTCCTTGTTTTCGTTTGCCCTCTGACTTCATGGGTCGAAGCTTTTCCTACTGCTAATTGTACTGCTGCCACAGTGGCGAAGATCCTCCTTAGAGACATTGTACCCCGTTTTGGCATCCCTCTCATACTTGATTCAGATCGCGGACCCCACTTTACTGGTAATGTCCTTGGCCGTTTAGAACAAGGACTGGGCATTTCACACTCCTTTCATACACCCTACCACCCCCAGTCTAGCGGGAAAGTTGAGCGTATGAATAGGGAGCTTAAGCTTACATTGGCTAAATACTGTCAGGAAACAGGGTTAAAGTGGCCTCAGGTACTTCCCTTGGTCCTGTTTCACCTTCGTACTCGCCCAACCCGTGTATTGGGATTATCCCCCTTTGAACTGCTCTATGGACATCCCCCTTTCAAAGGCGGGGCGCTACCACGTGCTGATGTTTCACTATTGGGAGGGGATCATATGACCGCGTGCCAGTTTCTCTCCCTACAGGCTCGCCTCCGTACCCTTTGGAAAGCCTCACAGTTTTCCCAGACCGTGCCGCTGGAAGAACAGATCCACCCGTTCCAACCAGGGGACTTCGTCTGGGCCAAAAAGTTCGTTCGTGGCAACGCCTTCCAGCCGAGGTTTACTGGACCCCACCAGGTTCTTTTAACAACCCAGACTGCAGTGTTCCTGGAAGGACGCAAATCCTGGATCCACCACTCCCACGTCAAGCCAGCCGTAGTGGACCACAGTGACGGACCAGCAGCTCTTGCCACCACTGAGGACACTGCCTCTGACCAGTGGACCAGCTTACCTCTTTCAGACATCAGACTTAAATTGACTCGGAAAAAATGAGAGGACCTTTTATTCTGACAACTGTATGTTTTTTATTATGCCTTTTTAGTTTATTTTCTGCTTATGAAGATAATGCTTTTATTAGATATTCCCACGAGGTTAAAACTCGTATTTTAGGAAATAGAAGTAATTGCTGGGTATGTACTCAATTTCCAGTAAATGCAGAACAGGGACTCCCCTTCACACCCATTCCCCTGACCACTGCTAATATGACTTGGATGCCACCGGCTAGAATAAAAGATCCAGTCCAACACAATCTTACATGGGACAAAACAGGAGTGCCAATTAACAGATATCTCAGGGTAACAAATCAGACAGGATCACTGTGTTTTGTTAAAGAAAAAGGGTCAACTTTTGTGGGAACCAGTAAATGCAACATCTAAGGGAAATGGCTAAGAACTACTCCTCTGGCCAGCCACCTTATGATTGGTGGGGAGCCTTATGGAATTGGTTGCCTGGATTTGGGTGGGTTAAAAACCTCTTGGTGGGTATTGTTGGGGCCATAGTAATCCTTATAATACTGTGTTGCTGTATTCAGTGTGTTCCCTCCCTCATAAACTCATGTGGGTCAGTTTATTCTTTTTCTACTTCAGCCAAAGGCCTTACTCTCTTCGAGTTGGCCCAGGCTGAAATTGCCAAGCGGCCCTTGGCTCCTTAAAATGGGGTGTAGCTGTTGGTAAATAGTTATCCCAATAGCTACAAATGGAGGAATGTTGAGTCTGAACTCTTTATGAACTGAAACTTAACTCAGACTACATGTCTGTGTCTGAAACTTTTAATCAAAAGCTCTGACCTGCGAACTACTCATGACACCCCCCCTCCCAATAAGTAGCCATCTCCTTTGTCTTCTCTAATTTACATTTTAACCTGTTTTATCCTGTAGAATCTTGATTGATTATGCATGACCATTATGATCTGTTAATCACTTTGTTTACTTCTGTGTATAAACATTGATGCTCACCCCTAATAAACTTGCCACACTTACTCCGAAGCTTTTCTGTAAGCTAAGGATGGTGTGAGCCCGTTGATCAACGAATTGTCTGGTCTCTGACAGATTTGTGAGCCCCATACCAACTCCGCACAAACTCGGGTGCTGGAGAGGTGAGTAAGGACTTGCTTTTTACCTAACAATCCCATAAACAAAATAATTTTGGCCACAAGACAGAACATAAAACACAAAACATAATTTTTACTGTGCCATCAAAGGCATGGTATGTTGAATGCTGTTCAGCTAGCATCAGTTTTCTCTGATTATCTGAAAGACAAAAACAGAAGTCTACCCTTTCTGGGCAATCAATCATCACTGAAAATATACAAGTACCTTAGTTGATCTCAGGCAAAACAGGGGAATTACCCCATATTTTCATATATATATTTTTCATAGGCAGCTTAGGTCTCAGTGACTTCTACTTTATCAGTTAGATAACTTGCATCAATACAGATGCTTCCTGACTTGCTCTTTACTTTTAACTCCTGCTTTTAAACACTGAAAGAAAACATCACCACTTATAGTGCCTTTAGAACCTAATAAGATTTCAATTACATAGCACTATATACATTTTTTAGATAATTCAACTAAATGGGTCATAACCAAATGATTGCAATCTAATAATTTCTTTGCCTGAATTTATTTACAAACATTTCAAAGACACCAAGAATTTTTCTCTTTAGCATTTTTACAAAGTTCAACTGCTGTTCCTCCAGCAACTATGGAGTTAACTTTTCACACTGCCTTAAAATCACTCACTTGTTTTCTCCAACAACCACTTTTCTCAACTTAAATCACTATTACAAGTATCCTCCTGGGTATTTGAAATCCCCATGTTTATACCTATGTACTCCTTTCTTCTACTAGACCCTCAAAAGTTTCCAACCCGTTTTCCAATCTCTCCGTCTGTTGCTTGCCTGCCTGGGCCCGATCCTTCTTTTCTAGCTGAACCATTCTTTCCCTAGACACCAATTTGCTCCACTGCCAGTTTTAACTAAGGGGGGGTTGGTTTCTCAATTAGCCCCCACCCTTCTGGTCCTTTTCCCTAAAACATTTGAACTCACAAGACTACCCGAGTCCTCCCTTGTGAGGCTTGCCACCTGGGCAAAACACATGGCCCACTGGTGTTTAATCATTTAATTTCCCTTTATAGCAAACACACTGCTATTACGGTGTATGCTGAGCACAAATAGTTAAATTTTGGCAAGTCCCTGAAGGACTGGTACTTGCTTAGCCAGGGCTTCCTTTTCTAACTGGAAATCCTGTCTCAAAGCCTGCAACTTGCCCTGAGCGCAGGTTTGAGTTGCTGTCTGGGTCATGATCTATGCTCTTAATTGCTCAATTCTAGTTATCAAGTACATATTTGTTCTTTTCTCCAACTACTCTATTGCCCAGTCCTGCTGCAACTGGGGGTAGAACCCCTTTCCAGTTCTCAGACTTACTGCAGCTGAGAGTAGGCTCATCTTTAATCATGCAATCCTCAACATATAACACCAATAGTACCAAACAAAAGAAACTCAACATAACAAAGGTAAAACAGATAAATGGTGTAAATTCTATAGGGCTCCCCCATTCTCAATTACTCACCAAACTGTGACAAATCTGTTATCAATTTATCTATTGCAGGACGTTGGGGGAGGACAAAACACACCATATAACCAAACCCCAAAGCTTCCCAAGCCTTAAGCCACTTTAATACTCACACATATCCAGACTGACCACGTCTGTATATAACATTCAGAGAAGGGGAATAGGTGGACGGGAGATTATTCTGTATACAGCTTATCCAATATTTCCAACATGCTTCCACTCTTGGGAGAGCTGTTCTTTACACCCTGGAATCTCCTGCAGTGTCTCTTTCAGAGATTCAGGTCACCAAGCCATACCAACTCTGGGATTGCAAAGACTGTTAAATCTCACTGAACAGTTAAGCTTTGCAAATGCAATCTCAGTTCTGTAACTTATATTACCTTTAATTTACCTCTGTCTATATTTTCCCACAGCCAGCTGGGGATAAAAGCAGTTTTTCTTTGTACTTAACATAGTCTGACCTAATACACAGAGCAGCTCTCCTTATCTCTGGGCTTAGCTGAGTTTCAAATTAACCCATTCCTAGACGAATTGCTCACACCGTGTCAGAGGCTTTTCCTTTGGTAATTAAAAGCTCCTCTGAGATATATGATCTTATCTAGATTGAAGATACCTTCTAATGGACATTGTTTAGATGGATTTTCACGTGTAAAGATTCCAATTCTCTAAATACCTGCAGGTTTCAGGACCATAATGTACGTACATGTACTATGCTGGGGTACCCTTAGGGGTGAGGTAGAATGTTTAGACTGTCCCTTCCCCCATTTTCCACTTACACACACAAAGAGGGGGGCCCTGTCCGCGCTAGCGGCTCATAAACTAAGAATCTCTCCCTACAGGGGTGGGGAGGGAAGATGGGTTCACACATTCCTAGACCCAGGCAGCTTCCTCGCCGGACGATGCCAGGCTGAGTCAGCCCACCGTGGGTCGGATCTCCTAAAGATCCACTAATTACTGGGCTTGCGTTAGACTAGTCCTGATCATTAGCATTTGCTTCACAGGTTAATCTGGGCGTCTTCCAGTAACAGACACTCACACAGGTATACACACACACACACACACACCAAGACCATTATTCCCACGGACAATCCTCCTCCCAATGCAGCTCTGGGGCATATGATGGGGGATTTTTACAAGAGCTCTCTATACAAACAGTTTCAAAAGCTACCCATTCGCTAACAAAACAAAAGTAATTGAAGGATCATGTTGTAATTAAGTGATCCTTCTGGTGGCCACCTTTCCTGGCTCTCTAGTTGATATTGAAGCCAGTCTACTGTACAGAACCTTTTTAGTTTACCCTTAATCATTGGATCCAAACCAAACACTTTCCAATTTGCTAGAATGCATTCTGGGGCATACACCGTGCCCTGCCTGTACTCTATCCTGCCCCATACCTATGGGAAGACACTGGGCGTCCCCAGGTCTTAACAGGCAAACAAAAGGTTAACAGCACTGAACTGTTCCTACCTTTTCCACAGGACCGGTTCCTCACCGTCGCCCGCAGCTGCTTCTCCACTATCTGAGTGCGTTGCACCGTTGTGCCTTCCAAGGTCGGTCTGACACGTCCCTGCCGAGGCCCCCGGTAAAAGCACCGGTGCGCGCTGGGCATCGGCTGTGACTGTCGTCCACCGCCATTGGAGGAGTCCGGGCAAGGCATAATTTTGCCTCGAGCCCACCCAGGGACGCCAAGACTGTTGCCGGCCCAAAAAAGGCCTGAGGCAGCAAACAGTGGTTCGTTGCCCGGTGTGCGTCGCACTAATTATCACACCAGGGTGGAGAATGCAGAAAAAGTTTATTTGAGCTCAAGTAAGGTGCCAGGGAGGTATTTACAACCTCAAATCCTGCACACAGAGATACAAGCTGTGTGTCCCTTCTTATACATGATTTCAACAAGGCATTCTCATTACCCCCCATTGCCCACTCACCCCCCTTCTCCCTTCTAGTCCCCTCCCATATAATAGGCACTTTGTATAGTTAACAATTACATCAAACAGATTAAATCATCCTTGACAGCAAACAATTTATCTCATAACTTTTCAAGGCTGTTACCTTGGTTTACTTCTGAATTTATTACCTTGTCCCTCCTCCCCTCTTTCTAAACTAAACAGGAGATAGTAAAAGGGGCCCTATCTTCTGGTGTCTTACACTGATAAGGAGCAGTTACACATTCCATTCTAAATGCTGACTTAGGAATTCAACTAGAGTTTAACATAAAGGGACTCTTAGACCAGCATAAAATAACTTTGGTCCATTCAGGCCTGGTACTGAAAAGCTTCATTAACACTGTGTTTTTCTACCCTCCTGAGTTATCTAGGGATATGCCTAATGGCACCAACACGTGAGACTTAACTGTATGGGGCCAGGTGCAGGGCTTTGGCAGGGAGGCTCGGGCATCGGGGATTGAGGTGCAGCGGATGGACCGGCTGTCTAGGCACAGAGATTTAGTCTCCCTGAGGAGGAGGAGGAATCCTTCTGACAGGCAGTGGCTGTGCAGAAAAAGAGGAGGGGTTCCTGGGACTTTTTTTGCCTCTCTTTTGCCTGCGTGCTCACGCTTGCCTGCACACTGGGATAATCACTGTTGTGGTGAATGGTGAAGCTCTTTCCTAACAAGCCCAGGTAGCTCAGGTGGTAGAGCATCAGGCTCTTAATCTGAGGGTCCAGGGTTCAAGCCCCTGTCTGGGTGCTCAGCTTTTAAGTTGCCTTGTGTGCCAGGAGCCAAACGCTGTTCACAGCCACACAGGGATTCCCAGAAGCTGGGGCCATTTCCTGGAAAGGTTCCTTTCCTTAGCAAGCAGGAGAGAGGCCACATCCACAGGAGCAGGCCTAGAACACAGTGTCTCTGGCTGCCAGGAAGTGCTGTGGGGCCAGGTGCTGAGAAAGCCCAGAGGGGGAGCAGCAGAGATGAGGGGAAGAGAGACAGAGAAGCAATGAGAACAGAGCACAAGTGTAAAGGGGGCATCTGGTCTGGCTATTGTGGCAAACTTCCCTGGTTTATACATGACCCTGGTGGAATTGGCCTGTGGAAGGATCTGAGTCCCCACCCCCTTACCCAGAGGCTGCCTGACCTCGAGGACTGTTAGGATACAGATATTCAGGCCTGTCTGCAGAGGCCTGTACTTTAAGAATTTAGGTGTATTTTTATCACTTAGCTAGTTATAAAGATATAAAAGAGAGAATAAAAAATCACTGTCTGTCTGTGTAATGGCCTTCTCTTACTGTGACAGTCTGAGGCCTGGTTCTTCGGCTGAGCAGCAAAGGCAGCCATAAGGTGGGAAGTGTCTGGTCACATTCACACATTCCCAACTAGTCACATTGAAATAAGGTGCTATTGGGCTGTGAGAAATACAATCCTGTCCTGATATTCCATCACCTCCAGAGAAAGGGAAACTTAGTTTGGTAGCATCCTGTCTGGCAAGAACTCACTTATCAATAGACACAGCTGGAAAACCCTTATGTCTGTATAGATGTAGTTGTGAAATCCTCCCTTCTGTATTGTTTTGTATGTTTATTTGCATGGTCTCTGTCTGGTTCTGTGATTGTTTCTGTCTAATGTATAATTAATTTTGTTGGGTGTGACCAGTGAAGGAGGTGGAATATAACCATGTTACAGTATATTAGGACTGGTTAGTCTAGAGAAGGAGTGAGGGTACCAGGCAGTGTGGTGGTCGGGGCCACGTGGTGAGTGCCCCGCTGAAGCGCTGGCCGCCCCCCTTCTCTCTCCCCCCACTCCCTCCCCTTCCCCCCCGCTAGACCGGGTGCGCACTGTGCAGCACAGGGAGTCCAATGGCTCTGGCCGCCATGGAGGGTTTTTTGTTTTGTTTTTCCCCTGCTTTGCCGGCCGCGCCGTTGTTTTTCCCCCCCCATCCCCCTGCTTTGTTGCTCCAGCCCCCCCCCCATTTTTGTGTTGTCCCCCCCAACTTTGCCGCTCCAGCTGCACCGTATCCGCCCCACCCCCGCTTTGCCGCTCCAGCCGTGCCGTTTTTTCCCCCGCTGTTTTGTTGCTTGGGGCGGCAAAAAAGCCAGAGCCGGCCCTGCCCACACCTGACTCCCTGCCATCTCTACCGGGACCTGACAAGCTTTGCTTGTGTTTGGATTCTGCAAAGCAGAGGAGCAGGTGACGTTTTCCTTGCAAGCTGTGTGTGAGTCAATCTTTGGCCAGGTCTGCACTACAAAGTTGTTTCAGCAGAATTATATTGCTCAGGTGTGTGAAAAACACACTAAGCTCCCTCAGTCAGCAGCTTGTGGCTGGTGTACACACTGCAATGCCACGTCTGGTGACAAAACTGCCCTGTTTTGCTGACAAAATAAAATGACTTTGATGAGAGGTCTAGAGCTTTTTGCAGCAAACTTAAAGTGACAGAGTAGACGCTGCTGTTCATTATAGCACCATAACTGGCCTCCTCCAGTATCCCACAATGCCTGCCGTGAACTCGCCTGCCCTGCATTCCTGCTACAGAGCCATGGGCCCCTCCCCTTTCATAGCTCCGGGAAGTTCTCACAGCTGAGCCTGCAGCTCTGCTGCGGCAGCCAGGAGCAAATCACTGCCATGGATGCTGCTCTCTCCCGCCCTGCGAACACAGAGCAGGGTGGCGGGAACTTCCATACATTGGGGGGGGCACTGGCATCCGAACTGTGACGCCACCATGACACCCCTTCCCTCGAGGAGGCTCTTACCTTCTAAACAAGGTTGGCTGTTTTCTTGTAAAATTACTGAAAGGGAAGGAGAAAACTCGAAAGAGGTTCCTCATGGCGCTCACGTCCGTGAAGCCGAATACTCTCTCAGTCCTCAAAGAGAGACCTGGAGAAGGAGACTTGCTGAAGCAAAGCCACAGGGGTCTCTGAGGTTTCCCTGGCCCCTCGCCCCTGTCCTGCCTGGCTGATGTCAGCATCTCTCTGTGAGGTCACCACCTCCCCACCACCTTGGACCAATAGTCTGAGGTCCTGCAAAAGCCTTTGTGATGTCACTGCCACACCCCTCCCTTGCTGTGCTAATGTCCTGCCCCTGCCCAGGCACTTTGGAGGTTTGAGCTACTCCCTGTGGATCACCCCACTCAAGGAGCATTCGTTCTAGGAAGCAAGCCGGCTAGACAGGAAAACATCAGATGCTGCTCCCAATGTTACACTCAAGTTTTTCAGAAATTAGTCGACTTTATGGCCAGAAGAGACCATTAGAGCATCTAATCTGACCCCCTGCATATCACAGGCCTCCTGTATGATACAAGAGCTACTTTTGGGGGCAACACATTCCAGAAAGGCATCTAGTCTTCATTGACTGACATCAAGAGATGGAGAATCCACCACATTCCTTGGTAGCTTGTTCCTGTGGTGAATCATCCTCTCCGTTGAATATTTGTGCCTTAGTTGTAATATGAATTTGTCTCTTTTCACCTTCCAGCCATTGGGTCTTGTTATGCCTTTCTCTGCTCGATTAAAGAGCCCTTTAATACCCAATATTTTCTCTCCATTAAGGCACTTCAACACTTCCATGAAGTCACCTTTCAATCTTCTTTTGATAAGCTAAACAGGTTGAGCTCATTCAATAGCTCACTAGAAGGCATTTTTCTCCAGCCCTCAGAACATTTGGTGGCTCTTTGCTGCCCCAGCTCCAATTTCACAACATATTTTTCAAATGAGGACACCAGAACTGGAGGCAGCATTACAGTATCAGTCTCACTGATGCCGTGTCACTTCCTGTGACGTTATTGACATAATCTATAACTGTATAGATCATTGTTGCGACCACTGTTCTATATTTTCAGCCAATATGGTAGAAAGGTTGTTGTGTAAGGGGTCTATGGAGAGGTTCTGATTGGCTGATTATAATGATGCTGTCTCTAGATGTGTATCATTTTTGTAGTTGATGTTATGAATATTGGCTCTATGCTGCCCATATTTCAAACTTGTGCTCTGCTTCCGGGGAACACCCCAGACAAGTTGGTGTCAGTTCTGTCTAGCCTGTTTGATGGCTCATTAAGGACCATCAGCTGTACAATCGACCCATTGAGAGAAGGCAGATATGCCTTGTGACTCAGCAAGGTCTGCAGGGACCTGCCTATGGACAGAACTTTAAGGTTTTTCTATGCCAGGTGCTGTATAGAGTGTCCTTGGGACAAAGACTACACGGCAAGAGACTATAAAAGGCTGATGCCTCGCCTCCATCTTGTCTTCAGTCCTGCTTCATACCTCTGGAGGGACTTTGCTACAAACTGAAGCTCTCTACAAAGGACTGAATGACCCCTTATTTTTTCTCTGGCCTAGCAAGAATGAATTGAATTTTGTGACTTTCTGGAAAGTGCAGCGAGATTAAATGTGGGGAATTCAGTCTCTGTGTTTGTGAGCTGATGTTTTCCTCTCACAGGTCAGTGCCTGCATTGAAATACCCAGAGGGATCTAAGGGCTGGTGTACGCTGGGCACTGAACTGGCAGAGCGACGTCTCTCAGGGTGTGACCCCCCCAACCCATATAGTTAAGGTGACCTAAGCCCTGGTTAGATAGTGTTGGGTCTGAACTTTTGATGAACTGAAACTTAACTCAGACTTGATGTCTCTGTCTGAAACTTTTAATCAAAGCTCTGACCTGAACTACTCATGACACCCCCTCCTTAAGTAGCCATCTCCCTTTGTTGTTTCTAATTTACATTTTAACCTGTTTTATCCTGTAGAATCTTGATTGATTATGCATGACCATTATAATCTGTTAATCACTTTGTTTACTTCTGTGTATAAATATTAATGCTCAACCCTAATAAACTTGCCACACTTACTCCGAAGCTTTTCTGTAAGCTAAGGATGGTGTGAGCCCATTGATCAACGAATTGTTGTCTGGTCTCTGACAGACTTGTGAGCCCCATACCAACTCCGCACGAACTCGGGTGCTGGAGAGGTGAGTAAGGACTTGCTTTTTACCTAACAATTTGGGGGCTCGTCCGGGATTCCTTCTGGTGCGGTGCCTCTGTCCAGTGGTCAGACCACTCATATACGAATTGGCAGGCGCCACGGGAGATTTCTCCCAGCCAATTCAATATTGAGGGGTCGTGTACTGGACAGCAGGATAAACGCCAGTTGGAGGGCTCCTGTCAGACACCATGGGTCAAGGGACTAGCGTGCCTCTTGAGAGTTCGCTGGGGATTGTAAATAAGTTATGGAATGAAGGGAAACTCCCAGTACAGACAGGAATGTCTAGGAGGAAGTGGTACACACTGTGTGTCAGGACTTGGACTGGGTATACGCGGTATTGGCCGACCCGAGATGAGGTGGCCTTCAGATGGCTCTTTCGAACAGGCTGCCTTAAGAGGAGTAAGGAGCCAGATCGAAAAGACCATCCGGGACAGTTATGTTACTGGTTTTGTTGGGACACAGCAGCAGAGCTGTGGAAATCTTTAAAAATTATGGCAGTCAGGTATTCTTCCGAGAGTGAACCCCCTCCATGTTATTTCGATGAAGGGTGTAAACCACGGCGTGTTTTAACTCGTCAGTTGGTCCCCACTGCACCTGCCCCTATTCCTCCGCAAGGGGACTCTCTCCAGAGTGCAGAGGGGAATCTGCAGGACTCCAAATTGGAATCTCTGCAGAGTGATAAGGAGGAAATGGAGGGACACACCTCGGGAGGAGTAATTACTAGGCAAAAGATCAAGCAGATGCAGCAGGATGCATACTACTCTTATTTCGTTTTTTGTGAATCAGTCAGTACCCCCTGTAAGGGATTATTTCTAAAGTTTCGCCCTGCTTGGGGAGGTGATTCAGTCACTTCAGTGTTGGACGTAGCTGATTTTGCATGGGAAGAAAAAGGAAGAATATAAGTTGATGGCTTTAGCTTTTCGCGGTGGTATTCGAGGCAGAAGCCGTGGCCGGGATTTCAGGGTGCTCGGGAAGAGGGTCCTGGCAACCCCAGCCACCAGGAAATTGTTTTCAGTGCGGACAGCCCGGTCACTTTAAACGTGAATGCCCTGGGGACGCCCAGAGGGTCCGGTCGCATCCGCAGATACTTACACCAGGGACGAATACACCCCTGCACCACCAGCCCAGCCCGTTCCTCAGGCCTGGATCAACTACGGGCAACAGCAGCAGCTGCAGCAAGCTCAGCCTTCTCAATGACGGTACCCCGGGGGCGAAGGCAAACAATGTGATGGTCTTATGTCCTTAATGTCTTTAGCCGGCTCCTTCCTCACTTTCTCCCCTCCCAGCAAAGAGCCTCGTCTAACCCTTTCAGTCCAAGGACTGCCTGTCTCTTTCCTCATTGATACTGGAGCTACTTTCTCTCTTTTAAATCATGCCCCCTCTCCCTGGCTATCCTCTGAGGTTAAAACTGCAACTGGGGTGGAAGGCAACCCACAGTCTCTGGGACTCACTTTGCCTCTAAATGTTATTTATGCTGATAAATGTTTTTCTCACCGTTTTCTTTTTTCCCCAGCTTGTCCGATCCCTTTGATGGGCCGGGATTTACTCTGTAAGCTTGAGGCTACTTTAACCTGCACTCCTGAAGGGGTAGGATTATTGATGACAGTGTTAGGAGATTCGGCCCCAGCTCAGGGTAATTGGGAACCCCCCCCCTCTCTCCCCTGACCTCACTGACTTGCCTTCAACCCTCTGGGGAATTTCTGACACTGATGTTGGCCTGCTCCTTTCGGCAGAGCCAGTAAGGATTCAAGTGAAGCCCTCCTTAGCCCCCCCGTCAGTCCCCCAATACCCCCTGTCGCTGGAAGCCCGGGAAGGCATCCGCCCCATTGTCGAGGGATTCATTGCACAAAAGCTAGTCCGCCCTCAGCGCACTCCCTGTAATACCCCTATACTGCCTGTCAAAAAGCCTCCTAAAAAGGACGGAGACCCTATTCGTTGGCGCTTTGTACAGGATCTACGGGTTATTAATAACTATGTGGTCCCTCTTCATGCAGTAGTTCCTGATCCAGCTACTATCATCAGCCAAATCCCCTGGGATGCTGAGTGGTTCACTGTTATTGACTTAAAATCAGCCTTTTTCAGCATTCCTGTGCACCCAGACTCTCAATATCTCTTTGGTTTCACCTGGGAGGGACAAAGTTATGTCTGGCAACGACTTCCTCAAGGCTACAGAGACAGCCCCATGATTTTCAGCCAATGCCTCCGCCACGACTTGGAAGGCTTCACCAGTCCGCAGGGATCCACGTTAGTCCTATACGTAGATGACATCCTACTAGGTAACCACGAAGAAGCCGCCCTCCGCATCGATGGTAAGGCACTTTTATTATACCTACACACCAGAGGCCACAAGGTAGACCCTAACAAGATTCAGTGGGTCTCACAGAAGGTCCGATATCTGGGCTTCCTGTTAACCGCAGAGGGGAGACAAATGGACCCAGTCCGCATAAAGACTATCCAAAACTGCCCTCTGCCAAACACCAAGAAACAACTTCGAGGTTTCTTAGGATTAATTGGCTTCTGTCACCCCTGGTTGACGTCCTGCGGGGAGTTAAGCGAACCGCTCCACCGACTCACTGCTAACCTTGCTCCTGACCCTTTGCAGTGGTCCCCAGACATGATCCAAGCCTTTCAGTTACTCAAGGACAGTGTGGCCTCCTCCATGTCTCTCCGCCCCCCCAATTATAGCAAACCCTTTCACCTTTTTGTCCACGAGAGGGGCGGAATTGCTAGTGGCGTCCTTACCCAGCTGAGCGGGCCCCACCATTTCCCGCTTGCTTTTTACTCCCAGCAGATCGACCCTGTCGCTCAGGGAACCCCATCCTGCACCCGGACTCTGGCAGCAGCTGCCCTGCTGATCACAAAGGCAAAGAGCCTGACCCTGGGTCATTTACCACGGTCTGGACCTCTCATGCCTTGTCAGCCCTTCTGCGTAAGGGCACGACCCAAGTCTTTTCGGCCCATCGTCAGCAGCAGCTAAAGGCCGAACTCTTAGAAGACACTAACCTAATTTTTAAAAGGTGTGGGCCCCTTAATCCAGCTACCTTGCTTCCTGACCTGCCAGTCCTCCAGGATCAGCACGACTGTGTGGAAGTAGTTCATAGCATCTTACAGATAAGGAACAACCTGTTTGACGTGCCACTGGACAACCCTGATTGCATCCTCTTCTCGGACGGAAGCTCCTTCTATGTTGATGGCAAGCGTTTCACTGGTTATGCAGTCACCTCTGAATGGGACATTCAAGAGGCCGCCTCACTGCCAGGCAACTGGGGAGCCCAAGCCGCCGAACTCTACGCCCTGGCCCGAGCTTGCCAGTTGGCCGCTGGTAAGACCGTTACCATTTTTACTGATAGCAAGTATGCTTTTACCCCGTACCAGTACCCGCTGCTGAACTACAGTCGTGGGAGAGCCTCGGAGCCACTCTGGTCAAAGGGACCTGGCTTATGCCGGATGGCCGAGCCTGCCTCCCTCGCTCCACATACCCCGTGGCAGTTCGCTGGCACCATGATAAGGGGGGTCACTACGGCACGCAGGCCCTTGTGGACACCATCGCTCGCTTTGGTATGCTCCAGGCATTCAACCCTACTGCCTGTCAATAGTGAAAGCATGCAGCACATGTCAGCGTAATGGGCCTGCTCCGCCTCTTAACAAAATTAAGGGTAAAAGACCTCCGCCTGCTGCTCCATTTCAACATCTTCAAATTGACTTTGCAGATATGCCAAAGGCTTTTGGGAAAAAGCACCTCCTTGTTTTGGTTTGCCCTCTGACTTCATGGGTCGAAGCTTTTCCTACTGCTAATTGTACTGCTGCCACAGTGGCGAAGATCCTCCTTAGAGACATTGTACCCCGTTTTGGCATCCCTCTCATACTTGATTCAGATCGCGGACCCCACTTTACTGGTAATGTCCTTGGCCGTTTAGAACAAGGACTGGGCATTTCACACTCCTTTCATACACCCTACCAACCCCAGTCTAGCGGGAAAGTTGAGCGTATGAATAGGGAGCTTAAGCTTACATTGGCTAAATACTGTCAGGAAACAGGGTTAAAGTGGCCTCAGGTACTTCCCTTGGTCCTGTTTCACCTTCGTACTCGCCCAACCCGTGTATTGGGATTATCCCCCTTTGAACTGCTCTATGGACACCCCCCTTTCAAAGGCGGGGCGCTACCACGTGCTGATGTTTCACTATTGGGAGGGGATCATATGACCGCGTGCCAGTTTCTCTCCCTACAGGCTCGCCTCCGTACCCTTTGGAAAGCCTCACAGTTTTCCCAGACCGTGCCACTAGAAGAACAGATCCACCCGTTCCAACCAGGGGACTTCGTCTGGGCCAAAAAGTTCGTTCGTGGCGACGCCCTCCAGCCGAGGTTTACTGGACCCCACCAGGTTCTTTTAACAACCCAGACTGCAGTGTTCCTGGAGGGAGCACCTGGATTTGGGAAAATGTCCCAGCTGCGCCAGTTAGCTTTGCAAAACCGAATGACTTTAGACATAATGTTAGCAGCCCAAGAAGGAACTTGCGCCCTCATACATGAAGAATGCTGTGTTTTTGTAAACGACACCTACCCTGACACTTTTCAACGTACCAAACATCTAAGGGAAATGGCTAAGAACTACTCCTCTGGCCAGCCACCTTATGATTGGTGGGGAGCCTTATGGAATTGGCTGCCTGGATTTGGGTGGGTTAAAAAACTCTTGGTGGGTATTGTTGGGGCCATAGTAATCCTTATAATACTGTGTTGCTGTATTCAGTGTGTCCCCTCCCTCATAAACTCATGTGGGTCAGTTTATTCTTTTTCTACTTCAGCCAAAGGCCTTACTCTCTTCGAGTTGGCCCAGGCTGAAATTATAAGCAGCCCTTGGCTCCTTAAAATGGGGTGTAGCTTTTGGTAAATAGTTATCCCAAAGCTACAAATGGAGGAATGTTGGGTCTGAACTTTTGATGAACTGAAACTTAACTCAGACTTGATGTCTCTGTCTGAAACTTTTAATCAAAGCTCTGACCTGCGAACTACTCATGACACCCCCCCTCCCCTTAAGTAGCCATCTCCCCTTTGTTTTTTCTAATTTACATTTTAACCTGTTTTATCCTGTAGAATCTTGATTGATTATGCATGACCATTATAATCTGTTAATCACTTTGTTTACTTCTGTGTATAAATATTAATGCTCAACCCTAATAAACTTGCCACACTTACTCCGAAGCTTTTCTGTAAGCTAAGGATGGTGTGAGCCCGTTGATCAACGAATTGTTGTCTGGTCTCTGACAGACTTGTGAGCCCCATACCAACTCCGCACGAACTCGGGTGCTGGAGAGGTGAGTAAGGACTTGCTTTTTACCTAACAATAGTGCTAAATAAAAGGAAGAATTGTTCTGCCCATGGAGCTCTTACAGGGATGGGAAAACCCCTCCAGTCACTGTCTACTCCAAAGTGCTATAGCAGTGCCACAGCAGCGATTTAAGTGTAGACAGAGTGAAAGTAGATCTGGTTCAACTTTGCACTCTGGATGCTCAGGCACTAAGACTAGAGTAATAATAACAACAGTGCAGTGCCTGCATAGTTGGCAGGATTTGAACTTGTGCAGGGTGACCCCAATAGATGCCTAACCCAGTCCCTTAATGACTTGGCCACAACTACTTGATATGTAGCTGTTCTATTACATGATGATTCTGTTCTCACTGAATTGTCACTTCAAATTGCTCAGACCAGCTTCCCCAGCACACTCACGGCTGTGCATTAGTGTACTTGTGTCCTTGGGTGAACAGCGAGAATTCCTGCCCATTTCCCTTCCAGCTGGAGCAGGACGAGAGTGTGTTTGTGTGAATGACATTGCTGAAGATTGTTGTTCATTCCCCACTCTGACAATTCAGACAGTCCCTTTCCTAGTCAAATCTCCAGCACATCATTCCAATAGCTGGGGGCAGGATTTCTCTGGGGCACTGAAATTTTTTCAGGGGGCTGGTGCATGAACTTAGCCTTGCATTCCACCCTTGATGTTTCATGGACTAACAACAGCAGCAGAAAGAAAGAGCCGAGCCAATATCTCCCTGGCAGGGATGCAGGTGCCATGATCCCGCTGTCTGACTATCGCCAGTGCAGGAGTGAAGGGTTCACTGAAATCAAATGCCCTGGCTCAGACCAGAGACACAGGAAGATTTTGCTGTTCATGGATCTGTGCAAAGGAAATTGTGTCTCTGTGTGAAATTGAGGCAGGAAATGAAACATCCACATGGTGGCCCAATGCTCTAGGGAATGTGGGAGAAGGACTCGGGCTGAGAAATGATTTAACAGGGGTTTGTATTTATTGCCCTGATTAAAATCTATGGCTAAAAGGCAGCCACTGTTGTTAGTACTTGTACCTGTGTAGGGACACCCCAGTGGGTGTCAAGTCCATTGTCTTCACAAGAGCAGTCAATTATTTTATCAAGGTACAAATTTCTTGGCCAAGGTATAGTCAAGGTCTAGACTCCAGAGAAAACAATACACTGCTGATAAGAGGAAGTACATAAAAAGAATTTGCAGCCACCATGGGCATAACTATGATGTGTCGTGTTTCACTCTCCTTTCCCTTTGGTGCCACCTCCTTTCCCTTTGGCCTTGTAGTTGACCAAGGGCAAAGCTGAACGTCTCCTCAGACACCAGGGAGTGTTTATGTCCATTCCTGCGAGCTACACAGGGGTTTGATGTTGCTGCTTTCAGTCCTCTGGCTCTGCCGGGATAAGGAACAATTCAGGCTGTCACTGAACTGAAGGAGGAAGATCAGTTTTTGACAGGGAGAGGGACGCCTCCTCTTAAAGGTGTTTGTCTGGCTGGCAGTCCTGGTTCCCAGGTCTCGCCCGTGCGGCTCCAGCAGTTTTGGGACTGGGTCACTCCCTTGGCCCCACCTGCTGCCCCCAGGCGCTTTCCCCCGCCCAGGGGCCCGTCAGTGCAGCGGGCTGAGCAGCGTCTGCCTGCTCGCTCCAGTGGCTGCCGGCCCCTCCCCATGGCAGGGCAGGGTGGGGCTGTGCCTCCGCGCTGCCCCTGTCCCGAGCCCCTGCAGCCAATGGGACACTGTGGGGTGATGCCTGGGGCAGCAGCACATGGAGGCCCCAGCCTGCCCCACCTTGGAGCCCCAGGAAGCGCCACACTCCTGACCCCCTCCCAGAGCCTGCACCCCGGTCCACACACGCCTGCCCCCCACACCCGCCCACAGCCTGTGCCCGCACCCTCCACACACACCCTCCCGCCAGCCCCACACGCCCTCCCAGAGCCTGCACCCCCCCCCCACCACCAGTTCCCCCACCCCCTGCCCCAGCCCAGAGCCTGCACCCAGCACCCAAACTCCCAGAGCCATGACAAGGAATTTTTGTGCCCAAGGCAAGGGCCGGCTCCAGGCTCTTTGGCGGCAGGTCCCTGAGTTCCTGTTGGAGGGAAGGACCTGCCACTGAATTGCCACCGCCGCTTCATTCATCCTTCGGTGGCAATTTGGCAGCGGGTCCCTGAGTCCCTCTTGGAGAGAAGGCCCCACTGCCGAATTGCTGCCGAAGAAGGGGCAGCGGTAGAGCTGCCGCCGAAGCGCCGCTGATCGTGGTAGAGCTGCGCCCCTCCACTTTGCACGCCCGAGGCAAGTGCCTCACTCGCCTCACCCTTGTTACGGTGCTGCAAACTCCATCCCAGAGCCTGCACCCTAGACCTCCTCCCCTCACCCAAACTCCCTCCCAGAGACCAGCCTCTCACCCCTTCTGCACCCAAACTCCCCCCAGAGCCTGCACCCCTTCTGCACCTCAGCCCCCAGCCCAGAGCCTGCACCCTAGACCTCCTCCCCCCACCCAAACTCCCTCCCAGAGCCTTAGGCAGGTTGGGGAATGGAGTTTTTGGGGATGGGTTCTGGGCAGTATGAGTGACATTATTGGCCCACTGGGAGGACTGGAGGACTGGCCCTGGCCCTAAGGTAAATTGTGGTTGAGACCCTGCTTTAAGGGATTGGAGCAATGCTGGAGAGACTGACGGGCAGGGAGCTGGGGAGCTGTGTGTGCCCCAAGGAGAGTTGTTGTTGTGCTCTGGTGACACAGAGCGGGGGTGGGGAGTTTGTAAGCTGTGGTGTTTGTACAGAGATAAAGTTTACTAACCCCCACATTAAAAACTGTTCCTGCTCTGGGCTATACATGACACTCTTTGTTGAGAGTATAGCTCAGTGGGTGAATGTTTCCCTACAGCATAATGGGTTCCTAGTTCCAATCCAAGTGATTCCCTTAAAAAGCTTTTTCAAATGAAAATCGATTTCCAGACCCATCTCCAGTATGTTCAGGAGTTTGCTGAAGGCAGGGAGTGGCGGGGTTGAAATGAATTTAAACTCTCACCATTTTCCTGTGCAAATGAATAAAGACCTAGCAGAGCTGTCCAGCAGCTGAAATCAGTTCCAGTCCTCGGCGTCTCTAAAGCCTGGTCTACACTAGGCGTTTAAACCGGTTTTAGGAGCATAAAACCGATTTAACGCCACACCCGTCCACACTAGGAGGCACCTTATATCAATTTTAATGGCTCTTTAAATCGGTTTCTGTACTCCTCCCCGAGAGGAGTAGCGCTAATATCGGGATTAACATATCGGAATAGGGTTAGTGTGGCCACAAATCGACGGTATTGGCCTCCGGGCGGTATCCCACAGTGCACCACTGTGACTGCTCTGGACAGCACTCTGAACTCTGATGCACTGGCCAGGTAGACAGGAAAAGCCCCACGAACTTTTGAAATTCATTTCCTGCTTCCCCAGCGTGGAGAGCTCATCAGCACAGGTGACCACGCACAGCTCATCTGCACAGGTAACAATGCAGTCTCCTGAGAATCGAAAAAGAACCCCAGCATGGACTGCACGGGAGGTACTGGATCTGATCGCTATATGGGGAGAGGATTCAGTGCTAACAGAACTGCGTTCCAAAAGACGAAATGAAAAAGTATTTGAAAGAATTTCTAAGGCTATGACGGATAAAGGCCACAGCAGCGACTCACTGCAGTGCAGAGTGAAAGTTAAGGAGCTCAGACAAGCCTACCAGAAAACCAAAGAAGCAAACGGTAGGTCCGGGGCAGGTCGAAAAACATGCCGCTTCTATGCTGAGCTGCATGCAATTTTAGGGGGCTGCGCCACAAGTACCCCACCCCTGACCGTGGATTCTGAGGTGGGGGTCGTAATCTCTGCCATGTCTGAGGACTTTGCGGACGGGGAAGATGAAGATGAAGAAGAGGAGGATGACCTAGCAGAGAGCACACAGCACTCCATGAGCCCCAGCAGCCAGGAGCTTTTTCTCACCCTGACGGAATTACCCTCCTCCCAGCCCTCCCAAGCAACTATCCCAGACAATGACGCCATGGAAGGGACCTCTGGTGAGTGAACCTTTGCAAATAGCAAACATTGTTTTTTAAGCAAGCGTTTTTTAATGATTGATTTGCCCTGAGGACTTGGGACGCATTCGCAGACAGTATAGCTACTTAGAAAAGTTTGTTAACATGTCCGGGGATTGAACGGAAATCCTCCGGGGCATCTCGATGAAGCGCTCCTGGAGGTACTCCAGAAGCCTTTGCAGAAGGTTTCTGGGCAAGGCAGCCTTGTTCCGCCCACCATGGTAGGAAACTTTACCACGCCATGCATGTAGCAAGTAATCAGGTATCATTGCATGGCAAAGCATAGCAGCGTATGGTCCCGGTGACTGCTGGCATTCAAGAAGCATCCGTTCTTTATCTCGCTGTGTGATCCTCAGCAAAGTGATATCGTTCAGGATAACCTGGTTAAAAATCAGGAATTTAAGTAAGGGGGATGGCCATTTTCCTACTGGGTTCGTGGACTGCAGCAGCTTAAAAAAAAAACTTTCCTGCACTTAGCCAAGCGGGGGGAGGGGAGGAGTGAAATGCCGATGATCTTTTTCGTGTTTGGTCAGCGGGGATCTTCCCCAAGCTACCAGCCACGCAGTGGGTGGGGGGGTGGGAAGGGTGTTGATTAGCAGGGAGCTAGCATGGTATTAGCCATGCGTTGGGGGGAGGGGTAAATCACTACAGAAGCCGAAAGACAGTGGCTTACCATGGCCGCATGCAAGCTGAATTCTGATGCCTGGACCTGTGTCTGTGAGATCTGTAACTCCAGAGCTGCAGGCACTCAGTATTAAGATGAAAAATGCGACCTTGTAGGGAAATCACATGTGCTATGTAAGGTGAATAGTGCTGTTCACTGTGAAAGAGTATAACCATTGTTCTGTAAAATGTATCTTTTAAAATATTTCTCTCCCTCATGCAGCTGCAAATTTTTCAAGTGTCCCTCCTCCATCCCAAAGGCTAGCACAGATAAGGCGGAGGAAAAAGAAGATGCGAGATGAAATGTTCTCAGATATTATGGAAGTTACACGCAAGGAAAGAGCTCATCTGAATGAGTGGAAGGACGTGGTATCAAATTACAGGAAAGATGCCAGTGAACGTGAGGACAGGAAAGACACCGGAGATGAGAGGTGGCGGCAGGAAGACCAGCAGGAAAATCAGCGGTGGCGGCAGGAAGATCAGCGGTGGCAGGATGCAACTCTGGGGCTGCTGCATGATCAAACTGACATGCTCCAGCGTCTGGTGGAGCTTCAGGAACAGCAGCAGGATCACAGAGTGCCGCTGCAGCCCCTGTATAACCACCCTCAACCCTCACCATGTTCCACATCCTCCTCACCCAGGCGTGTAAGCAGCGTGGGGAGGCTCCGTGCACCCGCCCACTCCACCCCCGTGGACAGCCCAACCAGAAGGCTGTCATTACTGTGAAAATTTTAAATGGCCTTCTCCATCCCTCCTATCCTCCTCCCAAACCACACCCTTACTTCTCTCCCTCTTTTTATAATGAATTAATAAAGAATTCCTGATTTTTATACTATAGTGACTTTATTTGCACAAGTAAGCTGTACTCGACGGGGGAGGGTGAGTTGCTTACAGGGAATGAGTCAATCAAGGGGGGGTGGGTGTTCATCAACAAACACAGCAGTCACAGTGTACCCTGGCCATTGATGAAGCTCGTTTTCAAAGCTTCTCTGATGCGCACCACTTCCTGGTGTGCTCTTCTAATCTCCCTGGTGTCTGGCTCCGCGTAATCAGCGACCAGGTGATTTGCCCCAGCCTCCCATCCCGCCATAAAGGTCTCCCCCTTACTCTCACAGAGATTGTGGAGAATACAGCAAGCAGCAATAACATAGGGGACATTGGTTTGGCTGAGGTCTGAGCGAGTCAGTAATGTGCGCCAGCGCGCCTTTAAACGGCCAAATGCACATTCCACCACCATTCTGCACTTGCTCAGCCTGTAATTGAACAGATCCTGACCACTGTCCAGGCTGCCTGTGTATGGCTTCATGAGCCATGGCATCAAGGGGTAGGCTGGGTCCCCCAGGATAACGACAGGCATTTCAACATCCCCAACTGTTATTTTCTGGTCTGGGAAGTAATTCCCTTGCTGCAGCCGTTTAAACAGAGTAGTGCTTCTGAAGACGCGAGCGTCATGAACTCTCCCTGGCCATCCCAAAAATCATTCGTGGGTGAAACGTCCCTTGTGATCCACCAGTGCTTGCAGCACCATTGAAAAGTACCCCTTCCAGTTTACGTACTGGATGCCCTGGCGCTCCGGTGCCAAGATAGGGATATGGGTTCCATCTATCGCCCCCCCACAGTTAGGGAATCCCAGTGCAGCAAAGCCATCCACTATGGCCTGCACGTTTCCCAGAGTCACAACCTTTCGTAGCAGCAGCTTAGTGATTGCTTTGGCTACTTGCATCACAGCAGCCCCCACAGTAGATTTTCCAACTCCAAATTGATTCCCGACTGACCGGTAGCTGTCTGGCGTTGCAAGCTTCCACAGGGCTATCGCCACTCGCTTCTCAACTGTGAGGGCTGCTCTCATCTTGGTATTATGGCATTTCAGGGCAGGGGCAAGCAAGTCACAAAGTTCCATGAAAGTGCCCTTACGCATGCGAAAGTTTCGCAGCCACTGGGAATCGTCCCACACCTGCAACACAATGCGGTCCCACCAGTCTGTGCTTGTTTCCCGGGCCCAAAATCGGCATTCAATGGATAGAATCTGCCCCATTACCATCAGGATCTCCAAAGCGCAGGGGCCCGCGGTTTGAGAGAATTCTGTGTCTACGTCCTCATCACTGTCATCGCCGCGCTGCCGTATCTGCCTCCTCCTCGCCTCGGTTCGAAGGTCCTGGTTCACCATATACTGCACGAGAATGTGTGAGGTGTTTAAAACATCCACGATTGCGGTATTGAGCTGAGCAGGGTCCATGCTTGCTGTGCTATGGCGTCTGCACAGTTCACCAAGCAAAAAAGGCTCGAAACGGTTGTCTGCTGCTTTCAGGGAGGGGGTGAGGCTGTACCCAGAACCACCGCGACAATGATTTTTGCCCCATCAGGCACTGGGATCTCAACCGGAAATTCCAATGAGGGGAGGCTGCGGGAACTATAGGATAGCTACGGGATAGCTACCCACAGTGCAACGCTCCAGAAATCGACGCTAGCCTCGGACCGTGGACGCACACCACCGATTTAATGTGTTTAGTGTGGCCGCACGCAATCAATTTTATACAATCTGTTTTGCTAAACCGGTTTATGTAAATTCAGAATAATCCCGTAGTGTAGACGTACCCTGTGTGTCAGTGTAGATGCTGCTGTTCATTATATCACCATAACTGGCCTCCTCCAGTATCCCACAATGCCCGCCATGAACTCGCCTGCCCTGCATTCCTGCTACAGAGCCATGGGCCCCTCCCCTTTCATTGCTCTGAGAAGTCCTGACAGCTGAGCCTGCTGCTCTGCTCCGGCAGCCAGGAGCAAATCACTGCCATGGATGCTGCTCTCTCCCGCACTGCGAACACAAAGCCGGTGGCGGGAACTTCCTTACATGGGGGGCCACCGGCATCTGAACTGTGACACCCCCAGGACACCCCTTCCCTCGAGGAGGCTCTTACCTTCTAAACAGGGACGGCTGTTTTCTAGTAAAATCACTGAAAGGGAAGAAGAAAACTCGAAAGAGGTTCCTCCTGGCGCTCACGTCCGTGAAGCCGAATACTCTCTCAGTCCTCAAAGAGAGACCTGGAGAAGGAGACTTGCTGAAGCAAAGCCACAGGGTCTCTGAGGTTTCCCTGGCCCCTCGCCCCTCTCCTGCCTGGCTGATGTCAGCATCTCTCTGTGAGGTCACCACCTCCCCACCACCTTGGACCAATAGTCTGAGGTCCTGCAAAAGGCCTTTGTGATGTCACTGCCTGTCACGGACTCACAGATCGTGCCCACTCTTGGCCCCGTGCGGTCTGTGGGGGGTGCCCCTTTCAGTGCGACAGCCCTTCTCGGGGGTCCACTCTCTCTCGGGGTCAGGCCCCTCCACCTCCTGGAGCCGCACCTCTCTGAGCCTTAGCACGTCTGTCTCTCGCCGTGGGCCCCTCAGGGAGTCCACGCGCTCTGGACCCCCTGGGCCTCCTCACCCCCGAAGGGGTTGATGCCCCCTGTTCTCTAGACCGGAGTGACTCTCAGCCAGAATAAAACAGGAGGGTTTATTGAGAGTTGAACACAGCACAGGAAACTCTCAGGGCCTCAGGCCTGGCCTCTCACAGTAACAGCACATCCCAGTCCCCCTGCAGCCAGGTGGGCTCTGCCTGCTTCCCCTCGCCCCAAGTCCCCCTGCTCCCCAGCTGGGCCTCCGATATCCCCGGCCCCAGGCCCCGCCTCTGTCCATTGTCTTTTCTCCAGGTAAACAGGGTTGCCTGGGCCTCCTCTCCTCTCCGTCCCCCTCTGGCTGGAACAGGTTGGTCACGGGGTCCTCTCCCCGCAGCCCATTGTCCTCTCACTGGCCAGAACTGGCTGTGACTCCTGAGCTGGGTCTCCGGGTCACCAGGTCACCAGGTCACCAGTCGCTGGGGTCTCCATCCTCCAGGCCAGAGCATTGGCCTGAGCCGCCAAGAAGAAGTTCCAGCCCTGAAGGGAGCAGGACTTTCAGCACAATGGTAAAACTGCACGAGCACAACCACGAAAAGATTTAAACCCTCAATTGCCTGATCCGAAGTCAGACACCTTATCCATTAGGCCACGTGGTTACACAGAAAAAAAAGGCCCTCCAGGCACTTCTTTGGAAAAGGCCGACACTGACACATCCAACGAAGTGGGGATTCAGCCACAGCTCATGCTCCAATACGTCTGTTAGTCTGTGAGGTGCCACACGACTCTTTGCTGCTTTTGCAGACACTGTGTTTCTCAGGTCAGCTACTGAGGGGGGCCGAGACTCTTTGGGCACAAGAAGTCGAGTTCCCAGTGACACGTGAGACTTAATTCTCTGGAGCCAGGTGCAGGGCTTTGGCAGGGAGGCTCAGGCATGGGGGATTGTGGTGCTACGGACGGACCAGCTGTCTAGGTGTGGAGATTTATTCTCACTGAGGAGGAGGGGGAATCCTGCTGATAGGCAGTGGCCCGGGCCTGTGCAACCACTAGGCGAACTAGTCGGCCTCCCAGGGTGCCAAGTGGTTGGGGCACCAAAAACGCATTATGGGGAGGTGGGGAGTGGAGGTGAGCTGGGGCAGGGGCTGGGAGGTGCGGGGAGGGCTGCCCACAGCAAGTAACAGGGGTGGGGCGTGCAGGTGAACCGCTCCTGTCCCAGTTCACCTCTGCTCCGTCTTCTCCCCTGAGCACAACGCCCCCGCTCTGATTCTCCTCCCCTCCCAGGCTTGCCGCACTAAACAGCTGATTGGCACCACAAGCCTGGGAGACGGGAGACGTGGTGAGCTCAGGGGAGATGGTGGAGTGGAGGTGAGCTGGGGTGGGGAGCTGCTGCAGGGGGCTGCCCGGCTCGTCCCCATGGCCCCGCCCTGCACTCTCTGCATGGTAAGTGGGTGACCCAGCCCCAGCCTGGTCCACTGCCCTTGCTCCCAGCAACGCCGCCGGCGAGGGCTGTGGGGCGGTTCCCCCTCCCCCAAGCTTGGGAGCCAGGGGAGGCGTGGCGGCGGGGGCCGCGGGTGTCTGTGGGGGGACGCAGCGGGGGGCTGGTCCCAGGCCCGCGGGGGGCCAGGGGGGCTGGCTACTTCCTGCGGGAAGTGGGTGACCCAGCCCCAGCCTGGTCCACTGCCCTTGCTCCCAGCAACGCCGCCGGCGAGTGCTGTGGGGCGGTTCCCCTCCCCAAGCTTGGGAGCCAGGGAGCAGAGCAGGCTGGGGCCGCAGGTCTCTGTGGGGAAGCAGAGGGGCTGGTCCCAGGCCATCGTGGGACCAGGGGCGGGCTACTTCCTGCAGGAAGTGGCGTGACCCAGCCCCAGCCTGCTCTGCTCCCCTGGCTCCCAGGCTTGTGTTGGTGTTGGCTGGATTTGTGCGGGTGTTTGTGTACATTAGCAATTGTGTGTGTGTGGCTGGATTCATGCATGTGTTTGTGTATGTTTGCAATTGTGTGTGTGTGCGCATGCTCTGCTGCCCTCTGCCAGTGCAACAACCGTTTCTCTATATGTCACAGCCCCCATACCGTTGGCCCGATGGTGATTTCCCCATCTTACAAGGGCTGGCTGGCCTGACCCTTCTCCCCTCTGCGGAGTGTGGCAGGGGCTGCAGCTCACCCCCTGTGGGGCAGGAGTGCCACGGTGTGGGGTGCTGGGCTCCAATGCACCTGGAGAGCAGCTCAGGTGAGGCTGAGCAGGGCGTGTGGTGTCTGTTCTGCGTTGCCTGGTGCTGGGCCATTGCACAATCCCCAGCCACGCCACACACGTCCCGAGAGGGATTGGGGGGCCAAGCAGATGATCCAGCAGGAGGATCATTCTCATTGGTAGCTGTCCAGTGGCAGTGAGTTCCACAGGCCTCGGCACAGGCTGTGTGGGGCAGGAGGTCCTTGTGTTGGGAGCAGTGGGCGTGAACTGTGTGCAGTTGTGTCTCTGTGCAAGATTGCGAATATTCTGGTGTGTGTGTGTGTGATTGAGAGTGCGGCTGTGGGGTGTGATTGTTTCTCTCTGTGGGGGTTGGGCTAGCATGCCCCTCTGGGTGTGTTGTGTGTGAGTGTTCTTGGGATTGTGTGAGTCCCTTTGTGCGTCAATGTGTGTTTGTGTCACTTGCTGCAGGATACAAAATCCTGCAAAGCCACCACACACACAGAGCAGGGCTCAGCCCCACCAGCAGGGGGCAGCAGGGACACACACGTCTCTCCTGGGCCAGCGTGGACAATTTCCCATCACGACCCGGCACAGCGCTGGTGCCCCCACACGGGGGTGGGCAGTGACCAGGCGGGGGGGCAGGGACAGAGCTTTGGGGGTATGGGGGAGCAGGGGCAGGGAATGAGGGGGCAGGGCAGGGCTTTGCGGGAAGGCCAAGTCTGTCTGCGGTGTTTACAGCCGGGCTCACCCGGGAGGCGGGGCCGGGGCAGCGGGAGTCGGGGTGACACGCGGCGGTGCCTGGGCCAGCGGACCCACAGACCCGCTCACACCCAGATGCAGGGGTGGGTTACAGCCCCAGCGAACAAGGGGCGCGGGAACATCCCAGCGGGGTGGACACAGGGATCGAGTCCCGGACAGAGCCAGACCCAGCCCGGACCCGCCCGCACAGACCTGCCCTGTGCCGGGGTGGGGCATTTCAGCGGCAGGAGCTTCCCCGGCCCCCGCCCGACCAGCCGCTTTGTGCGGGGAAGGGGTGAAGCGGCGCAGCACGTTCCTGCGGGCAGCATCACACCTTCAGAAGCCACGGTTGAGAAACGGGTAAGTGGTAAGTGGGTCGAGGCTGGGGCTGGGAGTGGGGCTGTTGCTTGCTGGGGAGAGAGGTGCAGACAGGGGTAAGGGGGTCGAGGCCGAGCTGGGAGCCAGAGGCCCAGGCTGAGGGTGGGGTTGGGGAAGAGCTGGGACAGAGTGGGGCTGAGCGCTGCTCCCTCCATGGGGGCTGGCTTAGGCCCTGAGGTGCCCCCATGAATGTTCCTCTGTGGCCCCCTAGGAGTCATGCCCCACATTTTGGGGACCACTGAACCCTACTCGCTAAGCAGGGGCTAGTGATGCCAAAGCCCAGGGAAGGGAGAACAAGTGCGGGGCCCCAGCACTGGAACCATGACCCCCCGTTACTGTCTGTGGCTCTGCCCCCTTCCACACCTTCCTCCCACGGCCCCACCCACTGTCACCTCTGTTCCACCCCTTCCCCCACTGGCCCTACCCTGTCACTCCTTTACCCCTGCCCCGCTGGGGCCCCGAGACCAGAGATGCTCTGTGCCCCTGCTGCAGCCCCCAGGCCGTAGCAGGGAGTGGGAGCTCCTCCACTCCTGGGGCCGACATGGGGGAGAGTTTTCCAGGGGGCCCAGTTTGGCCAGGGCCCCTAGTCATGGGCCCCACTGCCCCCTGAGCGACGCAAGGTTTGGGGAGGCTGAGCCCCCCGAGCCTCCATTACGAGCCGCCCAGGCTACCTCTGCTCAGTGGGTGGCCAGTCTCCCTGTGTCTCTGCTGTTCGTGCTGGGGAGCCTGGCCGGCCTTAGGGGTGGGGCCCCCCGGCAGCCGCCCAGGGCTCCAGGGGTCAAAGGGCACCGTGTGGCAGTGCAAAGGTGCTCACTGCTCTCCCCTGCCCCAATGCTCCTCCGTGGCCCCATAGAGGGTGGGGGGAGCGAGGAGCAACACTATGTGCTCCATGCGTCCTGGTCACTTTCCCCAGCTGTGCTGTGCTGTGAGGGGAGCATCAGAAGCTGCTGCTCTCTGCCCTCCTGATACAGCCCGGCTGAGGAAAGTGACCTGGATGCAGGAGCTCGGATGATGTCACTTCTCGCCCCTCCCACGCCCTGCAGCCCCTCGGGTGCCGGAGGAGCAGCATCCCAGGGAGGAGCAGGCAGCAATGCCAGCGGCTCCATGTACACAGGTCAGTGTCCCCACATGGGTGCAGGAGGGGGTGCAGGGGTTAGGGATGAAGGGGGTGCAGCAGAGGGGCAATGGCTGGTGGCACAGGAGCAGGGGCGACTCTAGGATTTGCGCCGCCCCAGTAGGGCGGCACGCCACGGGGGACGCTCTGGCGGTCGCTGGTCCCGCGGCTCCGGTGCATCTCCTGCAGACGTGGCTGCAGAGGGTCCGCTGGTCCCGCGGCTCCGGTGGACCTCCCGCAGGCATGCCTGCGGATGCTCCACCAAAGCCACGGGACCGGGGACCCTCCGCAGGCACGTCTGCAGGAGGTCCACGGGCCGCCTGCCGCCTCCCACGGGATGCTGCCCCAGCGCGCTTAGCGCGCTGGGGTCTGGAGTCGGCCCTGCACAGGAGAGTGTGGGAGTTAAGGGCAAAGGCGACAGTGTAGGGGTTAAGGCACAGGAGGGGCAGGAGTTAGGGGTGAAGGAGGCACAAGGGTTGGGAGTGCAGGAGCTGGCTGTAAGCGGGAGGCGGATCGTCCGGGGCAATGGGAAGTGCCAAAGTACAAGTTTTGCCCGGGCACCATTTCCCCTAACGCTGCTCCTTGGTCACATTTCTTGCTGGGAGGAGGAGAAGAGGCGTGTTCTCTCTGTTTATTTACTCTCCATTTCCTGCTCCTTCCTTCAATTCCAGAAACCTCCCTTGTGTTTCAGACTGTGCAGTGACGCCCTCCCCACCCCAGGCCTCTGGAGCCTTTGGAGCAGAAAGTTCCCAGGAGCTGAGGGTGTATCCAGGGGTGAGTAGCTGGCAGGAAGGAGCCCTAGCAGCTCTTCTGGGAGCGCAGGGGAGGAATGACTCCCCCCTCTCTAGATTCTCCCCATGGGGCTCTGGGGAGCAGGGAGGGTTGTGTGATAAATTCCATCCAACTCCCCCTTTGTTCCAAGCCGAGGGATGTCTCAGCTCTGCACGATCCCCTTGGCAGCACCAAACAAGAGATGTTTTCCACTGCCCAGGAGACACCAGCCAGAGACTGATGTGCTGGAAATATGTTGGGAAAAGGGACTGTCTGAATTGCCAAGGCAGGGAATGAACAATCTACAGTAACATCATTAACCACAGACACACTCTAGCCATGCTCCAGCCAGTAGGGAAAAGGGCAGGAATTCTTGCTGCTCAGCCATGGCCACATGTACAGAGCTGCACAACAGTGAGTGTGCTGGGGAAGCTGGTCTGAGCAAACAATTGGAAATGACCCTTCAGTGAGAACAGAACCAGAGTGTAGAAAGATCCATGTGTTAAGTGGTTGTGCCTGAGGGCTTAGGGAGCTGGGCTATGACACCATAGGGGTTTTTCTGTGAAAGTTTGATTCTTGCCAGCTAGGGAAGGCTGGTGTGTGGTGTCTCCATCGCTGTACTTTCAATGATGCAGATTTCTCTCTCCCATCGTTTTGTGGGCATCCTACTAGATTGCCAGCTGCCTTTCAACTGCAGTGTGGAGACTTTGTGTGTGTGGGGAGAGACAGTGAGTGTGTTGAGGTAGGTAGGAGCGGATCATTATTATCCCTACTTGAAAGAGGGAGGAGCTAAGGCTGAGAAAGGAGAATTGACTTGTCTCAGGTCACACAGCCAGCCAGTGGCAGAGTTGGGAATAGGACCCAAGAGCCCTGATTTTCAAACTAACCATCACATCTTGAATTTCAGACATTGAATGACCTGAATAAAGTGCTCTCAAATGAGCTCCAGATTAACAACAGTGCACAGTAATTATTCAGCAAGTATTTGAGGAGAACTGCAATGTTAGAGAGAATCATGAACTGCTCAGAGACCATTAATGCAGCAAAGCAGCAAAATTCATCAAACATATGACTGGTTCTGACTTATTTCCTTGGTCTTAAAAGAGAACAACAAGGACCTGAGTCTCCTCCCTGTCAATAACCCCCTGCTCAGCCAATCAGGGTAGAGACTGAGGATGGGAGGCTGAGGGTTCTCACCAGAGAGCCCAAAGGATGGCCCAGGCCACCAGTGGGGATCACTGCCCGAGCACTATTTCAGCCCCACATTTTTGGGTGGGCCTCCCACAATGGGAGCTGTCGAGCACTCCCCCGCAACACACACACACACACACACGCACACACACACTGCTCCTGGTGTTGGGAGGGGAACACATGAAAGGACAAAAGAAGCAAGAGACAAAGAGAAAGGAGGAAGGGATGGATGGAGGAAAAGGTGAAACAAAAAGGACAGCAACAAAGAATCCTGTGGCACCTTATAGACTAGTCTATAAGGTGCCACAGGATTCTTTGTTGCTTTTACAGATCCAGACTAACACGGCTACCCCTCTGATACTTGACAAAAAGGACAAACTCTAATGACCACAGTGATTCTAAAGGACAAAATCCCAGGTGCGGAATAAAATTCTGCCTCCTTAAGTTTGTATTTTCCATGCCTAAAATTCAACTGTCACTAGATGGATCAGACTGAACAGGTTTCAAACCTCAAGGAGGCTCTTACCTTCTAAACTGGGATGGCTGTTTTCTAGTAAAATCACTAAAAGGGAAGGAGAAAACTCTAAAGAGGTTCCTCCTGGCGCTCACGTACCTGAACCCGAATACTCTCAGTCCTCAAAGAGAGACCTGGAGAAGGAGACTTGCTGAAGCAAAGCCACAGGGTCTCTGAGGTTTCCCTGGCCCCTCGCCCCTGTCCTGCCTGGCTGATGTCAGCATCTCTCTGTGAGGTCACCACCTCCCCACCACCTTTGACCAATAGTCTGCGGTCCTGCAAAAGGCCTTTGTGATGTCACTGCCACACCCCTCCCTTGCTGTGCTAATGTCCTGCCCCTGCCCAGGCACTTTGCAGGTTTGAGCTACTCCCTGTGGATCACCCCACTCAAGGAGCGTTCGTTCTAGGCAGCAAGCCGGCTAGACAGGAAAACATCAGACACTTCTCCCAATGCTACACTCAGTTTTTCAGAAATTAGTCGACTTTATGGCCAGAAGAGACCATTAGAGCATCTAATCTGACCCCCTGCATATCACAGGCCTCCCATATGACACAATAGCTACTTTTGGGGCAAATACATTCTAGAAAGGCATCTAGTCTTCATTAAATGACATCAGGAGATGGCAAATCCACCACTTTCCTTGGTAGCTTGTTCCTGTAGTGAATCATCCTGGCTGCTGAATATTTGTGTCTTATTTGTAATATGAATTTGTCTCTTTTCACCTTCCAGCCATTGGGTCTTGTTATACCTTTCTCTGCTATATTAAAGAGCCCTTTCATACCCAATCTTTTCTCTCCATTAAGGCCTTTCAACACTTCAATGAAGTCACCTTTCAATCTTCTTTTGACAAGCAAAACAGGTTGAGCTCGTTCAATAGCTCAGTAGAAGGCATTTTTCTCCAGCCCTCAGAACATTTGTTGGCTCTTTCGTTATCAGACTTCTCAACTGCAGCTGGATGTGGTTCTTGTTCTTCTGCACAGCACAGCTCCTGGAGAGGAGGGATCTGCAAATGTACATTCGTATGATACCTTTGTTTAATTGATGAAAACATAAACTAGACACTTAGAGGATTGGAACTGATTTCAGCTGATGGACAGCTTCGCTAGGTTTTTATGCATTTGAACAGCAAAATGTTGAGTGTTTACATTCATATCAAGCACCCCCGTATAGAGGAGCTCCTGAACATAATGGAGAATGGAAATGAAAATGTTTTCCTTTTTAAAAAAAAAGAAAAAAGGTTATAAGAGAACACAGGAGTTTGACCAAGTACCACTGTGAGCAGCAAGAAGCACTCTATCACTGAGCTATACCCCCGTGACAACAGGAATATAGAATTGTGATCTCCAGGACTTTGAAGGACAGACCCTGCTTCATTGAGCTCCTTTGCCATTCCCAGACCACAGGTGGTTTTAAAAATGGGGTTTGATTAAACTTCTTAAATGTGGCAAACACCACAGCTTGCACACCCACCGATATAGCTTCTCCCACTGACATAGCTGCCACTTCTTGGGAAGTGGATTAACTACACCCACAGGAAAACTCTCTCCCCTCTGCCCCTCACCTGCCTAAGGCTCTGGGAGGGAGTTTGGGTGGGGGGAGGAAGTCTAGGGTGCAGGCCCTGGGCTGGGGCTGGGGATTGGGGTGCAGGCTCTGGAGGGAGTTTGGGTGCAGAAGGGGTGAGAGGTTGGGCTCTGGGAGGGAGTTTGGGTTGGGGAGGGGGTCTGGGCTGCAGGCTCTGGGATGGAGTTTGGGTGCTGGTGCAGGCTCTGGGCTGGGGCAGGAGGAAGGGGGAACAGGAGTAGGGGTGGGGTTGTGGGCTGTGGGAGGAAGATTGGGGGTAGGCGGGAGGGGTGTGTGTGGGAAGGGGTGGGGTGCAGGCTCAGGAAGGGGGTCAGGGGTGTGGCGCTTACCTGGGGCTCCAAGGCAGGGCAGGCTGGGGGGCCTCCATGTGCTGCTGCCCCCAGGCATCACCCCCACAGTGTCCCATTGGCTGCAGGGGCTCGGGACAGGGGCAGCGCGTGGAGGCACAGACCCACCCCACCCTGCCATGCGGAGGGGCCGGCAGCCACTGGAGTGAGCAGGCAGATGACTGGAAGGGTTTTCCAATCCCTGTAATAGCTACATGAACAGAACAATTCTTCCTTTTCTTTAGCACTATCTAACCAGGGCTTAGGTCACCTTAACTCTATGGGTTGGGGGTGGGTTTCACACTCTAAGAGACGTCGCTCTGCCAGTTCAGTGCCCAGCATACACCAGCCCTTAGATCCCTCTTGGCATTTCAATGTAGGCACTGACCTGTGAGAGGAAAACATCAGCTCACAACCACAGAGACTGAATTCCCCACATTTAATCTTGCTGCACTTTCCAGAAAGTCACAAAATTCAATTCATTCTTGCTAGGACAGAGAAAAAATAAGTGACACTAAGTTTTTGGCTTGATTAAATAAAATTAAGTGTTTAATCAATATAGTAAAAAAATCTGTCTTGATTCCTCTAACTACCACCACAGCGTGAAATAGGAACAGAGACAAATCTTGTCAGTGATGACTAATTTCGCAAATGATCTTCCCATTATTAATTTCCACATTGCCCCTATTGGAGGTCTGGGCATCTCCAGTGTCATTGCTCTGCATTCACCTTCCCCTTCGAATTGTTCTCGGACATTTGCCTTCCTCTGCAGCGTTGGGCTCGGGTCACTTGCTGGAGGATTCCCTGCACCTTGAGGTCTTTAAGCCACGATTTGAGGACTTCAATAACTCAGACATAGGTTAGGGGTTTGTTACAGGAGTGGGTGGGTGAGATTCTGTGGCCTGCCTTGTGCAGGAGGTCAGACTAGATGATCATAATGGTCCCTTCTGACCTTAAGTCTATGAATCTATTTATCTTTTCCCAAATTTGGAAAATTGTGCAGTTCAGAATGTGAATAGTGACCCCGTCTCCTTCCTGCACCTGCTCTACATTGCTCCACAGCAGCTTCTCCCCCTGCAGAGTCACCCCAGCACGGCAGTGCAGCCGCCCAGGGTTCAGCAGGGGCCCCTGGCAAGGACAGTGGGTGCAGCTAACAGCCCGGTGTGCCTGGCCGTGAGGCAGCTGTAAAAAAGCAACCTCCCTCCCCCCAAGAAGTACAGAGACTGAATTCCCCAACTGTAACATCATGACCCCCTGTAGAAAGCCACACGTGTCAGTTGTATTGTCACAGGGAGATGCAAAAATCAAGTGACACCAATTTTTAAGTCGAGGAGATAGTTATTAACCTCACAAAAATACACTAAAGATCCCTCAACATAACACCTGAAGGTGAAATATGACCAGAGACAAACCTTGTCAGCAAAGGCTCATTTCCCAAACGATCCTCAAAATGTTACTAATTCCCACCCCTCCTCCACAGGAGCTCTGTGCAGTGTAACTGTTCTGCAGGCAGCTTCCCATTCAATGCTGTTGTGGGACATTCCCAGGCCTGGAAATGTACCAACGACAGAATTTGAAACAAACCTGGCTCCCGCACCAGGCGGGATTTGAGTGTTTTGTCCCTGTCACTTAGTCTTTGTCAATAGTACAGACGCCAGGGCAGGACTCAGGCTCTGCTTGAGGATCCTGGCACAGGGGCTGGGAGTAGAAAGGATTGTAGAGTCTGACCTGTGCTCTGGAGAGGAGGTAATAAGTGAAGGGGCCTTTATTGACTCCTCCTCAGTGTCCCCTGGCTGGAATTCTACATTCCACAGGCCAAATGAGGGTGATGCCCTGTGGTCAATGAAAACCAGTGCTCCAGGTGAGGCTTGAACTCACAACCTCAGCATAGCTCCTCTCAGCACTGCCCTGTAAGTACTGTGCGCTAACCAATTGTGCCACTGGAGCACCTGTTAATTATGATGGGGGGAAGGGAGGGAGGCGGTGAGAGGAGGTGGGATCATTGGGAAGAGGCAGTGTAGGAGTGGGGCCTTGGGAAGTGGGGTGGTGCAGGGTGTGGGCTTAAATGGAAGGGATGGGGCTACTGTTTGGGCTCTGGTGGCCACCACTTTTAGGCAGGGCCATCCTGGTGAGGCAGATGGGCCAATTTTCCCCAGGCCCCGCCCCCACAGGGGCCCCACACGCCCTGGCCGAGAATCCCTTCCTGGCTAGAGGCGCCTTTTAATTTTTACTCACCCGGCAGCGGTCCGGGTCTTTGGATGCACTTCCGCAGAGGGTCCTTCAGTGCTGCCAAAGGGCGGGCGAGTGAAGGACCCGCTGCCACTGAAGACTCGGCCGCTGCCCAGTGAGTAGAAGCATCGCAGCGGGTGGCACCTTTTTTTATGTCCGCTCTCCTGCTTTGCCCCAGGCCCCCGAATCCTCTGGGCAGCCCTGCTTTTAGGGAGCCTGCCCTGCTTCTGGTGGGACCACAAGACGTCCCAGAGCAGAGAGGGTGGCCAGCAGAGCGGTGACAGGGTGGAACGGCAAGTGACCGGCAATGTGGCCAGACAGCGGAGGGAGAAAGGGGCTTTCCCCCCAGGAGGCGAGAGGTGAACTCTGGGTTTTCACTGATCCAGGACAGCAGCTGTGGGTGAGGTGCAGTGAAGGGAGGAGCACATCCACAGAGCTTCTGGTGTCTGGATTTAGGAGCCCGAGGCAAAAGGCCACTACCCAGCTCACTGGGGGGGGGGGTGTTTTGCTCATAGTGTTGTGTTATGAATCCTGATTGTGGTGTTTTCCCAAGTTAATACAAGGTGATTTTCCTCCTTTTTATTAAAGTTTCTCTTCTACACTCAGAGCGTGTGAGTGGGGAAAGTATCGCCTCTTAGAGGCACCCAGTGGCCAGGGTTAGTTTCCCCAGGTTACTGGGTGGGGGCTTAGGCAGATTGTGTGTTGTATTGTTGAAGAGGCCCCAAGCACCCAAACAGGGTGTAACTTCAACCTTCAGAGTAAGAGCCAGAGGTGCTACCAGCTGAGCTAGCCAGGCCGGCTAAACGTATTAACCCCTTTCACCGCAAGAGCAAACACCAGGTACTTCTGTGCTTCTCAGCAGCTGGGAAAAAGCCTCTTGGGGGAAATGTCTCCTGCCCCACTGCCAAAAGGAGCCCCTTGAGTGGGAACGGACAGAGGCTCCACTCGGGGGCTGGTCCTGCTTTCCAACCACCTTGTGATGCTGCTGCAGAATGAATGCTGGTCTGTGGGTGGCCTTCAATGGGGTTTGGCATGCCAGGAGCAGGCTGGCCGGGTGTCTTTGTGGCTGTCTGCTGGCCACGCATAGGCATGGTTCTCCCCTCCTCTTGCCCTGCCCTTGGTTGCTCTGTGGCTTTTAAGCCTTCCCTTGGAGCTGTCAGCACCAGCCGCCTCTGCTCTAGGTCCCCAGAGGAGGAGGTGCTGGGCTCCAGCCTGGGACTCTGCCTCCCTCCTGCCTAGCCCTGACTATGAAGCCTGGCCCTGGCCCTCCTTCCTTTAAATACCATGTGGGCAAGAGGAAGAGTGTGGCAGCTGCAGGGACCAAAGTTGTGGGTATCAGGTGAAGCAGCGAGAAACAACCATATGGTCAAACCACAGGACTCTCTAGCCAGACTGTTAAGTTCTAGGACCCCAACCTATAGCCGCCAGCCCATTGAACCAGCCAGACCAAAGACCTATCTCCAGTGGGAGGGAAAAAACTCACTCTAGTTCACCCTGAGAGAGGGTAGCCAAGCACATTGAGCTCCAGGGCTTTGCAGCAAAATTGCATATTTCCAGGAGATCCCCCTGAGATTTGAACTCAGATTTGAGGATTCAGAGTCCTGAGTGTTGCCCATTACACCATGGGACCTACTGCTGTTCCATTTCCTAGACCCCTGTGACTCTCAGCTGGCTGGTTTGCACTCTGCACTTATTGCTTCCCACCAGCAGCTTCCTCTCGCGGGACTCTCTCTCCTCCTCCAGTGACTGTGGTCCTGCACTACCGGATCCACGGGTCCTGCCCTGAGTCCCTGCATCCCCCTGCTTTGTCTCCATTCCCTGCAGGCTGCAAAAATGTCAGGGGAGTCTGCTCCTCCCTTCACTCGGTGCTCCCGCTCATATCAGCCAGCTGCAGCCTCATCTCCTGGAACTCGGGCAGCTGTCGCTTGATCCGATTGTACAGTCACAGGCTGACTGGCTCCCCTGCCTGGATGCTCTTGTGGAAATCCCACAGGTGACACTGCAGGACTTGGCACTGTTGGTTTCTTTAATGTTGTGGTGTTTCCCGGCCACGGAACAAAGCCCCAACTCCTCCCTGACTGACTCCCACCAATCCCCCTGGTAACCACAGAACCCTCTGATGCTTTCCTGTTCTGCCAACACTGACAGGCCTCACCCCCCTGCTCCTTTATCTTGCCAGCTCTGGATGTTCAGCTTCCAATATCCTCTGCCCTGGGTCAGGGAATTGCCCACATTGAGCACACAGTGAGAGGTGTGTGATCCGCACAGTCCATTGGCACCACCCTGCACTGGGCTGTCGACGTGCTCTCCTTCACGGAAATCCGGTCAGTGCGACTCCTGGCCTGTCCCGCAGAAAGGTGTATCCCTCTGCGGCTGGTGTGAGCTCGGGTCAGAGGAATAGGAGGCTACCACCCACCCTCCACTGGTTCCACTACGGAGAAACACGTCCTCTAAGCCGACCTCACTACAGACCTCGCCAGGTAGTGCTCATCATAGAAGAGTTTCCTCTGACAGTTGGGAAACCAGGACCAGCAGTCCTCAGGCTGGTGCAACAATTGAAATCCCCTGACACCAAACACCGTGCGGTCCAGAGGAAGGAGCCAGTTCCTTCATAGAACTTTCCTTTCACGCCTTAACTGGGGACCATACGCACTAATAGAGCCATAACCAGTGCTACAGAGCACAACGCCCACCAGTAATGCCCCTGGTTGGAGCTCCAGCCCTTTCTGTACTCGCACCATGAATGTGAAGAACAAGACTCCAACCCCATCAGTCTTCACTGGCCTGGAGGACCAGAGAGATGGGCCCTTCCACCAATCACCATCAAGCTACCCTAGAGTTGTTAATGTGCATTTTATGAACACCCACCCTGTCTAAGTCCAGCTACTCCAAGGCAATGAACATCAAGTGCTGCCTCCTGGGCCCCAAATCCGTTCCACCTTCCACATGGCCATTTTCACAGATGACTCTTCCTGGCACTGCCCTCGCTCAGCCGCACAGAGGAGTTTCCATCCCCAGTCCCTGCCTGTCACTGCCTAGCAGCCCTCTGGCACCATTCCTGAGGTCACCCTGCCTTGCTCTCTTCCTGCCATGTTGGGAAAGACAGCTCCCATCTCTCCTTGTTAAAGGTCAGATGGGCCAACTAGGGGCAGAAGCCCCTTCTGTGTTTTCCTACTGCAGAGCAAAGATCAGAGACTCACCTTCAGTGCCACCCAGAGGGGGGGCAAGTGGGGCAATTTGTCCCAGGCCCTGCAGGGGCCCCATGAGGGCCAGCCTCTGTCACTCATTTCCTGCCATATTGGGTCCACCAATAACTCATGTAGGAGAGACAGTTCCTGTCCCTCATTGTTAAAGGTCAGGCAGCCAACTAGGAGCAGAAGCCCACAGTATCTTTTCCTACTGCAGAGCCCAAGCTCAGGAACTCACCCTTGGTGCAGGCACCACTGGGCTCCCAGAAAACAAGCCACCCCTGCATAAAGAGGGATGAAAGGGCTTGCTAAAGCCTGGGATTGAACTAGGGACCTTCAAATCATCAGTCTAACGCTCTCCCAACTGAGCTACTTTGGCAGCTGTGTAAATAGCCTTTTGGCCTGTTGCTTCTCTGCCTGGGATGTTTTTGTAGCAGTCGCACACAAAAAGGACGTCATTGTGAGCGGCCCATGAAGACAAGACTCACTTTGGCCTGCCTTGCTCAGCTTGACTTGCTGCCTCACCCCGTTCCTGCCCTAGTGCCCGGGTTGACCTGGTGGTGGAAGGGGACTGGGGGCCAGTGGCGTGGGGAGGAAGTTGAGCTGCACCCTGAGCTAGACTAGATCCTGGCGGTGAGAGTCTGGCCACCACTTGCCGCCCCACCCTGTTGTCCTGGCTTCCCTCACTGGGTGTCATTTCGGGAGGGAAGTGGGGCTTCTGCCTCCCCTCCCCGATTTTCACACCGCAGAGGAGTGCGAACAGGAAAACGAACAGCTGCTCCACTCCCCCACCGGAGGAACCCGACATAGCCTCAGGATTAAGACCTAAGGACTCAGGCTGAGAACTGATATAACTCCACTCATCTGGGATTTAACAACTTGTTTTCCACGGAACAGGGCCAGATCCAGCGTTTTTCCTGCCCCAAGCATAAAAAAAAAAAAAAAAAAAAAAGAGTCCGCAATCGATGGCAGCTCTACTTTTTTCGGCAGCAAGTCTTTCCCTCCGAGAGGGACTGAGTGGGCCAAATTGCCACTGAAGAGCTGGACGTGCCTCCCCTCTCCGTTGGCTGCCCCAGGCACCTCCTTGCTGTGCTGGCAGCACCACATGATGTAGCAGGCGATACCTAGCAGGTGGGGACATGACCCCACACACCTCATTCAAAGGGCCTCTGCCATGTGCGGATTCTCTGATGTTCAGAAAGGGATGAGTGAGTGTGGAAAATGCTTCACTAACACCTCAGCGCTTTCTAAACATCAGAGAATCCATAGAGGGAGTGGCCCTGTGAATGCCCTGTGTGAAAAGCTTCTCTTGTCACTCAGCCCCTGTGAGCCATGAGAGAATCTGCCAGGGAGACCAACACCATAAACACCTCTAGGGCTCGCCAGACTTTTTTTCTTTAATATTTTCCTGATTCCCAGACAGTAACTTTTGAAGCTGTTTGAATTGTTTGCAGCACCGTTATCCCTCAGTCTGACCAGATGAGTGGCCCATTTTGCCTTTTGCAGTTTGCCCTGTTTTGAGGTGGATACATTTGTCCCTCTTCTGGCCTTTGTTCTGTTTCCCAGGCAAATTGGTCACCTGGCCTCCACCTCTCTCTTTGTTCTCTGAAGGACGTAAATCCACAGCGTGTAGAGGTCAAGCAGAGGAGTTTATTACACACAGCGCTGGCGGAGTGTCACCTTGCTTATTAGGCTCAGAGACGCTGTCAGTCAATTGATTACAATAGAATATATAGGTTTTCCATGGGTGGGGAAAGTGATGGGAAGGCAGTTCCACACCCCGGGACAGGTTTTGCAGCAAGACAAGATAGCACAGTAGCCAATTGTTAACAGGTTACATAATGTCTCCGCCCATGGTCTCAAGTTAGCAAGTTAACAATACTTTGATAAAATATTATTAGCATAAAATATGAATCTTGAATTCTGATTTGGGGTCCATAGGAATGGAGCAACTCCTTTGATTGTCCAACAGGTACATTCCTAGGGGTTAAAGCAAAGAAACAATGAAAGTATATGGCAATAAAGATTGTTTTTTGTGTGTTTTAAGGCAGGCATTGGTCCCTGGGAAGGGAGGTGGAAGGATGCCATATCTTATACTGACATGTGCCAACTTCTCGTAAACTCAAGGTTGTATCTGTGGGAAGAACGTCTCCCTACAGAAGAGACTAACACAATAGGAACAGGGATTCTTTGTTCAATCTGCAACTCTGAATAAGACACAATTCTTTAGTTCTTAGCTCCAACACCTGGCAATTTGCTGACCAGGCCTATCTTAGCAAGCAAGGCTTTCTGTTTACCCAGCTTTCTCTTAGCTGATCACTATTTGCTAGGCCTCTGGTCCCTTGACCATACTCTGCACTTTGGCTCTGGAAAGAGCTGGCAAAATAAACCAGGTTGTTATATAAAATGCACATGTATTTTAACCCTTCACATCCAGTAATGGCAAAGTTCTTGGGTCAGGCTTGTAGCAGTGATGGAATAAACTGCAGGTTGAAATGAAGTCTCTGGAGTCCATCCACAGCTGGGATGGGTCATTCAGTCCTTTGTAGAGAGCTTCAGTTTGTAGCAAAGTCCCTACAGAGGAATGAAGAAGGATTGAAGACAAGATGTAGACTAGGCATAAGCCTTTTATAGTCTCTTGCCATGTGGTCTTTGTTTTCTTTGTCCCAAGGACACTCTATCCAGCACATGACATAGAAAAACCTTAGAGTTCTGTCCATAGGCAGGTTCCTGCATACCTTGCTGAGTCACAAGGCGTATCTGCCTTCTCTCAGTGGGTCAGTTGTATAACTCATGGTCCTTAATGAGCCATCAAGCAGGCTAGGCAGAACTGACACCAACTTGTCTGGCTGTGGTGTTCCCCGGATGCATTGCACAAGTTTGAAATTCGGGCAGCTTATAGCCTAAATTCATATCATCAACTACAAACAATAGGCTAATCTAGTGATAGTATCTTTATAATCAGCCAATCAGACCCTCTCCATAGACCCTTACGACCATCTTTCTACAATATTGGCTGCAAATATATGAGTGGTTGCAACAGTGAGCTATAGTTACAGATTATGTCAATAATATCACAGGAGGTGACATGGCATCAGTGAGATTGATACTGGAATACTGCCTCCAGTTTTGGTGTCCTCATTTGAAAAGATGTTGTGAAATTGGAGCTGGGGCAGCAAAGAGCCACCAAATGTTCTGAGGCTGGAGAAAAATGCCTTCTAGTGAGCTATTGAACGAGCTCAACCTGTTTAGCTTATCAAAGAAGATTGAAAGGTGATTTCATTGAAGTGCTGAAGTGCCTTAATGGAGAGAAAAGATTGGGTATGAAGGGCTCTTTAATCGAGCAGAGAAAGGCATAACAAGACCCAATGGCTGGAACGTGAAAAGAGACAAATTCATATTACAACTAAGGCACAAATATTCAACAGCGAGGATGATTCACCACAGGAACAAGCTACCAAGGAAAGTGGTGGATTCTCCATCTCTTGATGTCATTTAATGAAGACTAGCTGCCTTTCTGGAATGTGTTTGTCCCAAAAGTAGCTATTGTGTCATACAGGAGGCCTGTGATATGCAGGGGGTCAGATTAGCTGCTCTAATGGTCTCTTCTGGCCATAAAGTTGACTAATTTCTGAAAAAGTGAGTGTAGCATTGGGAGCAGTGTCTGATGTTTTCCTGTCTAGCCGGCTTGCTGTCTAGAACGAACGCTCCTTGAGTGGGGTGATCCACAGGGAGTAGCTCAAACCTCCAAAGTGCCTGGCCAGGGGCAGGACATTAGCACAGCGATGGAGGGGTGTGGTAGTGACATCACAAAGGCCTTTTGCAGGACCTCAGACTATTGGTCAAAGATGGTGGGGAGGTGGTGACCTCACAGAGAGATGCTGACATCAGCCAGGCAGGACAGGGGCGAGGGGCCAGGGAAACCTCAGAGACCCTGTGGCTTTGCTTCAGCAAGTCTCCTTCTCAGGTCTCTCTTTGAGGACTGAGAGAGTATTCGGGTTCACGTACTTGAGCGCCAGGAGGGGCCTCTTTCAAGTTTTCTCCTTCCCTTTTCCTGATTTTACTGGAAAACAGATGTCCCTGTTTAGAAGGTAAGAGCCTCCTCAAGGTTTGAAACCTGTTCAGCCTGATCCATCAGGTGACAGTTGAATTCTAGGCATGGAAAACATGAGCTTAAGGAGGCTGAATTTTATTCTGCACCTGGAATTTTGTCCCCTAGAATCACTGGGGACATTAGGGTTTGTCCTTTTCGTTTCACCTTTTCCTCCATCCATCCCTCCTTCCTCCTTTCTCTTCTTCTCTTGCTTCTTTTGTCCTTTCTCCTGTTCTCCTCCCAACACCAGGAGGGGTGGTGTGTATGTGTGTGTGTGGTGGTGGGAGTGCTCTGCAGCTCCACTGTGGCAGGTCCACCCAAAAATGTGGGGCTGAAATAGTGCTCAGGCAGTCAGGGCTGGATTAACCTTTTGATCCCTGGCGCTAAACATATTTATGGGCCCCTATGTAGTCACTGTGGGCTCCGAGTGTGGACCTGGTGGGGCAGTGCCATTGGTGCCATAGTATAGCCAGTACTGAACCTCAGAGACATTTTCATTTTGATCACACACCCCTACATGACTATATGCATTGCAATACACAGCTCCTCAGCCCCAGGTTTTCTAATTGATATGTACACCCACATGGGTTTACCAGTGTCCACAGTGAGTAGAACTTTCACAGTGACCAAGGAAACTTCCCAGATGTATCTCCTTCCTCATTTAGACCCTCTCTAGCCATGTCTCCAGTACCCCCTATGTCACCAGTCACGGCATGTGGTCCTAGTCTCAGCTCAGAGTTCCACAGCCAGCAGATACCTGATCAGTTCTGACAGATCCCTCCCTCAGCCCCTCCTCTAGGCCATGGCTTTAAGTACCTGAGCTGCCCATCACTGCAGCAGAGGCCACCAATTCCACGCCCCCTCAGCCAGCACCTAGTCGTGCAGAAAGTGCAGCCTGAGTGATTTTGGAGGCTGGGGTGCCAGGAGCTCCCATCCCTGAGCAGCAGCTCTGCAACAAGCTCACAAGCCCCTCCGCTGTGGGACCAGGACCCTGTACAGACAGTGGAGTTACCCTGTGTATAACCAGTTCTGGCCAAAGCCTGTTGAAGTGAGTGGGAGTCTTTTCATTGTCTTTAATGGGCTGTGTATAGAAGCAAAGGGCCCATTCTAGACTCTAGGAGCAAAGTGCATTCTGTGCAGCACTGGTTTACTAGTGTAACAGGAAGGTCTCACTTCACCTAGTGAATAAGCAACACCTCCTACAGCACTTAACGCTTTCTGAGAGACTTCCCATCCAATTACTAAATGAGAACCTGCTTCGCTCACAAGGGCTGAACATATCAGGTGGGATGTTCACAAAAGCAGGGCACTTCTGCATTCAGTAGGGATTTTGGATGTGCACAGAACACAGACAGGACTGGTTCCCGCATGGTTACAGAACTGCAGTAAAGTGGAACAATTTTCAGCTTGTGTGTTTGGAAGATGTTTGGATCCAGCTTATAAGACTGTCCTACCTAAATGAGGAAAAGTTGAGGTGCCTTTATTATTCTTTTGTTCCATTCTTTGTTTCTATGGGGAATTTGCCAGTGCAATATCACTGTCTTCCTTTTAAACAAACAAAACAAAAAAAATGGTAATGTCTGTTGAAAATAGCAATTCCAGCCCTAGTTAGCACTGGAAGACCCCAGCATTTGTTGCTCAATTGTATCCTACTTTTTCTACAGCAAATGACAGTGGATCAGCATATTTGATTTGGGAGAAATGAAATAACAGTTGCCCAAATTGAGCTTGAGCACTCCTGAATTGTGAGGGTGTTCAAATCTGGAAGGCAGGTGCTAGATTCTCTTTCTGAATATTAGATAAATCTGGAAAGGAAAAGTCAATTTCTATTTTCATGGCTCAGAAGTGGAAATCCTCCTGTACTGTATCTGAAGCTGCCCAGGCCCTCTAGTAGAGCCTCCCCTCCCTTACTTACCATTTTAACTTCTGGTGGGATTCACGTACCTCTCTTGCTAGGCTTCAGATAGAGAGGGCACTGTCCATTTAGTCCACCCAGTTCCTTCTTTGGGGCTGCCAAGAGAGGTCACACCGGCATCCTAAACCAGTCTGGGGAAGTCTTCTGAGGTGCTATCTGAGCCAAAGCTTTCTACTCCTTGGGCACACTTGTTCCCCATTCACGCTGCCACCCCCTTCTAGCAGCCAGCTCTCCATTCACAGCAAGCTGCAGTGCATAGAGTCTCTCAGCTTCCCTTTCCTGTTGATACTGCTCTTGTGTGGATTGGTCAGGCTGAAGTTGATGGTGGGATGGAAATTGTTGAAATCCTGGTGGAATTCCTCAAGGGCTTCTCTTCCATGGGTCCAGATGATGAAGATGTCATCAGTGCAGAGCAAGTAGAGATGGGGCATTACGGGACAGGAGCTGAGGATGCGTTGTTCTAAGTCACCCATAAAAATGTTGGCATACTGTGGGGCCATGCGGGTACCCATAGCAGTGCTGCTGACATGAAGGTATACATTGTCCCCAAATCTGAAATAGTTATGGGTGAGGACAAAGTCACCAAGTTCAGCCACCAGGTTTGCCAGGACTAATTGGTGAGGGTATACGCTCAAGCCTACCCAGGAAAAGGGGTGTAGGGAATTGGGGGGGGGATTAGTCTCAAGGCTGTCCAGGAAAGGACAGGTTAAGGACTTGGGAGATATTTGGGGAAAGGCAGAGTTCCAAGTGGCTCTCCCCTAAGATTTGGAATACACTTGGTGGTGGCACCTTACTGTTAACCTAAGCTGGTAAATAAACTTAGGGGGTCTTTCTTTCAGGTCCCCACATCTGTACCCTAAAGTTCAGAGTGGGGAGGGAACCTTGATGGGGGAAAACGGATTCCCCACTTGTCGCTTGTGCACTGTCCTCCTCCTTCTCCTCTTCATCCTCCAAAAAGTCATTCTCCCTGCTCCGTGCGACTCCCAACTTGCACGTGTCCATGGACAGTAGTGGGGTAGTGGTGGCATCACCCCCCATAATTGCATGCAGTTCAGGGTAGAAGCAGCATGTATGGGGCTGTGACCCAGAGAGCCCATTCGCCTCCCTGGCTTTTTGATACACTTGCTTGAGCTCCTTGATTTTTACATGACACTGCTCTGTGTCCCTGGGTAGCCTCTTTCCATCATGACCCTGGAGAATTTAGCGTACATATACCTCTACCCAATATAATGCAACCCAATTTAACATGAATTCAGATATAACGGGGTGGGTGGGTGGCGCGGGGGCTGCGCCTCCGGTGGATCAAAGCAAGTTCAATATAACGGTTTCACCAATAACATAGTAAGATTTTTGGCTCCGAGGTCAGCGTTATATCAGGGTAGAGGTGTATTTGTGTTTCTTTTTTGAACGTAATTCCCATAAGAGATTAGTCTCCCAACATGCGATGAGATCCAGTACCTCCCATTCAGACCATGCTGGAGCTCATCTGTGAATCCAGGACTGCGTGGGCTCTCATGATGATGGACTCTGCATGGTCGCCTGTGATGGTGGATTGTCCTGATGGTCACCTCTGCTGATGAGCTCACCACAGTGGCCAAACAAGAAATGAAATTCAAAGTTCCCGGGGCTTTACTGCCTACCTGGCAAGTACATCGGAGTTGAGAGTGTTGTCCAGAGTGGTCACAAGGAAGCATTCTGGGATAGCTCCCGGATGCCAATAATGTCAAATTGTGTCCACAGTACCTCTAATTCGGAACTGCAATCTCGATTTTAGCACTACTCCACTTGCTGAGGTGGAGTACAGAAACCGGATTAAAGAGCCCTTTAAATTTAAAAAAAAAAAAAAAAAACGATTTGGGCATGTAGACGGAATCAGTTTTATTTTGAATTAACTCGGCTAATTCCAAAATAACCACATACTGTAGACCAGCCCTAAGGCTATGTCTACACTTCAAACACTGGAAGTATTCTTCTGACAACCCAACCCAAGCCTGTCTACACTGGGGCTCACATTAACTACTTCTCTGTGGAGTAGATTTTTCACACCCCTGAGAGATGTGGCTATGTCAACATAGCTTTTCATTGTAGATCAGCCTCTAGCCGGCTTTTAGACATGAAAGGCAGTGGAGTCCAGCCTTTTCCTTGATATTGATGGTTGACGATTGCAGCTTTCCTACCTGTTAGACACATCCTATGACAGATGTCAGGCCTTTCCTTTGCAAATTAGAGACGTGGGGAACTCAGTGACCCTTACAGGCTAAGTGGGTAAAAAGTTATACAACTTGTCTCCTCGAGTAGTTTTCCTTTTAATAGAAATAGAACGTATTTTGCTTAGCTTCAAAGTTTATCTGAAATACAAAAAATTTAAATCTATACTGGGCCAATATTCTCATACACTCTTTCTCACACACATTCTCCCATCTCAGCCTTTGGAGGGAGGTTTTCTACCAGAACTCCTTACACTACATGTGAGTTCATATATCCCTGGCTCTTTTGCCATGTGTGTTGGTGGAAGGGGTTTCTTATATAGGAATGTTTGCATCATGGGGAAAAATAACTCTCTTGTCACACTTTTTAATCTTTCAAAGAGAAGTGATGTAATTACATAAAACAAGAGAAAACTAAGGTCTAGTCTACACTAAAGACATTTATTGGTGTAACTATATTTCTCAGAGGTATGAAAGATACACACTGGTGAGAAATGTAGTTACAAAACCCTCCTCCCCTGTGAAATAACACTACATCAGCAGGAGAGCTTTGCCTGCCAACATAGCCATCCGCCACTTGTGGGGGCTGAACTAATAAAGTCCTAGGGAAGAGATTTCTCCCATTGGTGGAGAGCATCTGTAATAGCAGCGCTACAGCTGCACCAACATCAGCTTTATTGTGTAGCCAGAGCGTCAGACACAAAACCTTAGAATCAGGACTCAGCATGTGAGTATCCAGAAGTCTGAAATTGGAGCTTGACACATTTGTTGCCTCATTGGTTACCATCATTTCTACAGCCTGAAAGTCCTTGTTACCCACTCAGGCAGCCAGTTTGGGATCCACGGGGAAGGACTGTCCTATGAAGCACTCTCTCTTTGCATCCAAACGGTGAAGGATGATTGTTCTCAATCTAACCCTGGTATCCTCTGGAACGGTAATGAGACACACTGAACTAGGAAGTGGAGTTGGACAAAATTTCTTTGGGCCCTAAGGTTTTCCCACACTCACTGCTTTCATAGGTTCTCTCACTTGTGTGGATTTTCTGATGCCTAATAAGGTTCCAGCTGCAACTGAAGGTTTTCCCACACTCACTGCATTCAAAGGGGCTCTCCCCTGTGTGGAATCTCTGATGCCTAATAAGGTGCAAGCTGCGATTGAAGGTTTTCCCACACTCACTGCATTCATAGGGGCTCTCCCCTGTGTGGACTATCTGATGCCTAATAAGATGTGAGCTGAAACTGAAAGTTTTCCCACACTCACTGCATTAATAGGGCCACTCCGCTGTGTGGACTGTCTGATGTCTAATAAGGTGTGAACTGCGACTGAAGGTTTTCCCACAGTCACTGCATTCATAGGGCCTCTGCCCTGTGTGGACTGTCTGATGTCTAATGAGGTGTGAGCTGCGACTGAAGATTTTCCCACACTCATGGCATTCAAAGGGCGTCTTCCCCATGTGGATTCTCTGATGTGCAGAAAGGGCTGAGCTCTCAGTGAAGTATTTCCCACACTCACTGCATTTATAGGGCCACTCCTCTGTGTGGATTCTTTGATGGGCAATAAGCTTTGAGTGGCAATAGAAGGTTTTCCCACACTCACAGCATTTATAGGGCCGCTCCCCAGTGTGGATTCTTTGATGGGCAATAAGGTTTGAGCTGCAGTGAAGTTCTTCCCACTCACTGCATTCATAGGGTCTCTCTCCTGTGTGAATTCTCTGATGATCAGAAAGTGCTGATCTTACAGTGAAGCATTTTCCACACTCATGGCATTTATAGGGCCGCTCCCCTGTGTGGATTCTCTGATGAGCAGAAAGGGTTGATCTTCAGTGAAGTTTTCCCACACTCAGTGCATGTATTTTCCCTCTTTCCCATGAGGATTTCCTGCTGTGTTGTGGTTTCCTTGATGCTCTTCTGAGTTCCCCGACAGGAAATAAATTTACCCATTTTCTCTCCTGGCTGGTTTCCCTGCTCTCTTTCTGGTGTGTGCTGAATCTCACAGGATCTTCCCTGCTCATGACTCTTCGACAGATTTCTTTTTGATCTTTGCGATAATTCTCTGTGTTTATCCACTTGCTCAACATTTTCCTGCTGAGAATTCTGCTCCTCTTTCTCACCTACCATTGCGTCACCTGCTGTGATAGAGACATAAACCTCAAACAGGGATGGAAAGGGGAAGGCCAAACCAATACAAGTGCGGAAGGGAAGTCAAATAAAAATCAAGAACTGAACTCCCCCAAACTCTTCCCCCAAATAGGAGAGAGGAGGGGATCAATTCAGCCTCCACATCCCATCCAAATTCACGGGGGAAGGGAGGAAGCTACTGTCTGGTGTCTGCTAGGGTCTACAGGAAGCCATGAGCTATATTTACCCTGAGGATACGACCCCTGCTAGGGACAATAATGAACTGAGAGACCTTCCAAGGGCTTTGTAGGGCATCCCAGATGTTTCCTTCAGGCACTTACAGATTCTGAGTTGCTTTAATGTTTCCTCACCTGTGCAGGGAGCTCTCAGGATCTCTATTTCCTCTGAACCCTGGAGGTCTGGGACCCATGGCTCTTCCCCTTGTTCCAGCTGGGAGATCACATCAGGTTGGGAAACTGGAAACCCTGCTCAGATAAAAGAAAACAAAAGGAGTTCAGTGGATTTCTGAAGACTTGGTCATAAAAAACATTCTATTAATTTATCTTCAGTGCTTAGTGTGACCTGGTGTGCCTGGGTCAGGGCAGGTTGAAAAAGGGTGAGCAGATGCTCCCCAAACTGGTGGTTAACACTGAAGTTAAACTCACTGACCAGACACAAACTGTGCTTCTGATCCCCCACACGGGTTATTGAGAAGCTGAAAAAAGAAATCACACGGCCCCCTTTATTGCATTGCACTTCTCTGACTCCCAATCAGCACCTAGGTCCGGTACAGTGAGAGGTTATTTAAAAACTCTGTGCACATAAACGAAATGTTCTTTTGACCCCAAAGGGTCAGCCACGTTACCAAGTCAGTATGGGTTTGGATCTTACCAAAAATACCATGATGCCAGGCAATACTTTAGCATCTAAACTAAAAGTTCAGATAAGAAAGAGAAAGGAACCAGAACCAGAAAGAAAGTTGTTAAATGGGAAAGGAGTCAGATACATTCAGAAATCTATATATCAGCTTCTTAGCAGTATTGGTAAGTTGCCGGCTTGAAAGTCTGTTTGGAACACAGCCACAGCTTGGATGGGTCATCCAGTCCTTTGTTCAAGGCTTCAGTTTGCACAGGTGCTGACTTTTGGTTTTGCCGGTGGGTGCCCCATCCTGGCTTCACCCCCTTCTCCAAAGCCCCGCCCCCACTGTACTTCTTCCTGCCCCATCTCCCTAGACTCTCCTGAATGCCACCTCCTTACTGACCCCCTGCCCTAAATGCCTCCCACCTACCGCTCCCTCCTTTGCACCCCTTCCTGCCGTAGGGGCGAGGGTTCTTGTGCTGGAGGGGGGCTCTGCCAGTTTTGAGGGGAGGCTATTTTCAGCATATTTATACACTTCCAGTGTACTCATTGAAAGTGTGTCTATAACTGGTATCTCCCCTTCCTGATGTTTCTCAGTTCTTGTTCTCTACCTGGGTCCCTTTTCCCATCTCTCTCTTTCTGCTCCCCACCTCCTGGTGCCTCTGTTTAGTGCCCGCTCCCACCCACGCACTCAAAGCAGCTCTGTCTTCCCCAAGCCCCACCCACTGTGGCCAGCCCAGGAACTGCCCACCCTGAGCCAGAGAGAGAAATTTAATTCAACAGCCCAGCATAGAAATGGCCCATTTATTCATCCGGCTGCATGGCTCCTGTGTTACTCCAGCTCCTCCCAGTGCCCCAGGCTGCAGCCCACCCCCACTTGGAAGCTCGCTCGCTGACTCCCTCACCCGCTCTGCAACGTTGTGGGCGGGGAGCCCTGATGGGATCATGGCCAAAGGCAGGGGGAGGGGTTGCTTCCTCCCCCGGGCTGCAGCAGCCCAGCACCCTGAAGGAAGACAAGCTCAGACATCCCAAGGTGAAGCAGGGCCGTGTCTCCTGCCTTGAAGCTCATACGGGGGGTGAATGCAGCTCCCAGGGAAGAGGAGATGGGGGGTGGATGGATCCAGGGGAAGGAAATCAATCTTTCCTGATGCAGATGCTGGTCAGTGCGGGAAGGGATAAACTTCCTCTCGGGGAGGAAAAGCCCCTCAGCCAAGCTTGCTCTGGGCAGGGGAGGGGGAGACGGCTTTGACGGGAGCAAGTGTTACTTTCCCAGGCATGAGAGCCGGCCATGGAGAAGAGCCCACGGGGAGGATGCGGCTAGAAGCACTGGTGGTGTGTTGGCCCCTCTTGTCCCCCCACACATGGGGGAATGGATGCAGAGCCCTGGGACCTGGGTCAGAGCCGTAGGGGCTGGGAGCTCCCAGAGCCCCCATGGGAGGAGTCTGGGCACAGGCAGGGTCCGGGCGGGGAAGGGGGGCTGCTCATCTGCACCTGGGGCTAGGGCTGCAGTGAAGCCCCTCTCCCCTTTGGCCATGGCTAGGTGCACCCGGCTGGCTGGCTGGAGCACGGGGAGGGGGCGAGCAGCTGGCTCGCCCCCTGATGAGTGAACCAGGTTCACTCATCAGACACCAGGGCAAGCTTTTCTTAAAGGAGCAATGTCTTTTGGTTTGTCCCCCTGCCCAGCACTAAGGGGGCCCACCGCTGGTTTCTCCTGGCTGGAGGGGGAAGCACAGGTCCTGGGGGAGACACCAGGGTGGGCTGAGAATGGCTGGCTCAGTCCTTGAGAAACTCCCCCCCAGTCCGTACTGCTCCCATCAGCCCCCTGGGGCAAGCCGAGAAGCTGCCCAGCCGTCTCCCCCCAGCCCTCTGCCGCGAGGCTGCCCACCCCAACCCTAGCCCAGAAGCTGCCAAGCCCGGTAAATTAAAAGGACTCACACACACAGCTGCAGTGGAGCTGGGAGCTACAGCAGCTGCAGGGAAAACAGCTGATAGGCGGGCGTTGGCGCCAAACAGCTGATTGGCCACAGCCAGCCAAAGAGCTGCTGAGGGCTGCTGAGCATGCTAAATAGGGGGATTGGCAGTTGCCAACAGCTGAGCTCCCTGGTGGGTGCAGAGCACCCACAGAGTCGGGGTCTATGTCGGTTTGTAGAGAAGTTGCTCCAGAGGCAGGAAGAGGGATTGAAGACAAAATGGAGATGATGCAGCTGCCCTTTACATTCCTTTTGCCATGTGGCTTGTACTTCCTGTGTCCCAAACACAAGCTTCACTGCACAGGGCATGGAAAAGCCTTGGAGGTCTCAGTACACAGGCATATCCCTGCATGTCTTGCTGAGTCAATAGGTGTATCCCCTTGATCCTTTCAGTGGGTTCATTGTACAGCTGATGACCCTGGATGGACCATCAAACAGGGTAGGCAGTGCTGATGCCAATAGATCTGGGTGTGTCACCCAGAATCACAGTCCACAGTCTGGAATACAGATATACCCTACGTATCTATAGCTCATACTACAAAGGTGATACAAACAAAATGATCATACTTGGAAAATTATAACATTTTCCCTGACACCTAACATGGCATATCTAGCACAATTCATTGCAATTTTATCAGATTGGAAAAATAAAGTAATAATAATATAAAGTGTCGCACAATTCCAGACAGTGTCACACTTAGTAAACCAGTGAATTCCCAGAACCAGCTGCCCAGGTCCTTGAAGATGCAGAACACTCTGCTTAGGAGGGATTGAAATAGCCACATATCTGCTGGGAACACACACAGACAGGCCCTGTGTCAGTCTGTAATCCTATGTTCACTCTTCTGGAAAATTATGATCAATTTTGTACACAGTATGGTTTGTGAACTATCACTTGAAATTGCATAATCTACTGAATATTATCCTCCTGTTAAAATGTGTAACACTGTATGTAAAGTTATGAGATTTTACTGTATGATATTACAAAAGTTACAATTCTGGGAACACCCACAGACCAGTTCCTCAGAGACAGCAAGGCAAACCGCTGGTCAAACAGCCATTCGCTGGCAGGGGGAAGGTGTGAAGAAGACATTTACATTCCATTACAGGGACACTTGAAACTCATATCTACGAGAAGACAGCCTGGCACCATGATTCAGCTGAGAACTGAAGTTGTTTCTAATAGAAAGGACTGAATTATAAAAAGAAGTGAGGAAAATCTCTCTCTCTCTCCCTTTCCCTCTGCCCATGACAAATCCTGAAGAACTGAACTTGGGCAGCAGGGGCAGGTTAGGGGGAGTCCTGGCTGAAAGGAAAACCAGCCTGTCTCAGCACGTGGTGAGAGAACATTTGCTTTGAATCCATTTTAGCTTGTTAACTTAGGTGTTAGTTTGTGTTTTATCTTTGCATTTCTTTTGTAAACAATTCTGACTTTTATGCCTCATTACCCATAGTCACTGAAAAGATTTTTTTCCGGCAGTTAACAATTTTGTTTTATTGTTTTACCTAACCAGTGTGTTTGGATTCAAGTGTGTTGGAAACTCCATTTGGAATGACAAGGTTGGCACGTGTCATTTTCCACTGATGAAATAACAGACTTCATATGAGCTTGCGTTGTTCTGTAGTGTGCTGGACAGGACAAGATGCACATTTCTGGGGGAAGTCTGGGAACAGAGAATGTTCTGGGGTTCTCCAATGGGGTACTGTAATTCGTGAGTCACTGACTAGCAGCACTGAATACTGTGTAGCTGGGAGCGAGTTACATACTGGAGACTGTGTGTTACCTGCCCAGGAGTGGCTGCTCTCACAGTAGAGCAGTGTAAAAGGCACCCCAGCCTGGGGAACCGAGGGGACACAGCTGTTCAACAGTCCAGATTGCACTGTGCTTAATGTCACAGACACTCAATTTCAAAGAGGCTCCCAAAACACAGAGAAAGTAAATCCATGTCCCAGAAATCCAAGACTCCAGAGAGAGGGCAAGTCTCCCTGCCACTGCTTCTTGCTGACGGAGAGGTCCAGAGACAATGAGAGAGTCCTGGAGAAGCTGGGAACAGAAAGCATGGGCTGGTGGGGTTCAGTAGAGAAAGGGAACAGGAAGGGCAGGGAGATCACTGAATGCAGGATCTCAGGACTACTGGATGTCAGGATAGCACATAGTGCAGCCCATTGGAAAACATAATCCCAACCAGACATATAAAATGATGGGGTCTAAATTATCTGTTTCCACTCAAGAGAGATTTTGGAGTCACTGTGGATAGTTCTCTGAACACATCCACTCAACGTGCAGTGGCTGACAAAAAGCAAACAAAAAGTTGGGAATCATTAAGACAGGGATAGATAATAAGACAGAAAATATCATATCACTTCTCTATGAACCCATGGTATGCCCACATCTTGAATACTGCATGCAGCTGTGGTCTCCCCATCTCAAAGAAGATATATTGGAATTAGAAAATGTTCAGAAAAGGACAAAAACATGATTAGGGATATGGAACAACTTCTGTATGAGGCGAGATTAAAAGACTGGGACTTTTCAGCTTGGAAAAGAGACAAAGGGGGGATATGAGAGAGGTCTATATGTCATGACTGGTGTGGAGAAAGTGAATAAGTGTTATTTATGCCTCATAACACAAGGACTAGGAATCACCAAATGAAATTAATAGGCAGCAGGTTTAGAACAAACAAAAGGAAGTATTTCTTCACACAACACACAGTCAACCTGTGGAACTCCTTGCCTGAGGAGGTTGTGAAGGCTAGGACTATAACAGGGTTTAAAAGAGAACTGGATAAATTCATGGAGGTTAACTCCATTAATAGCTATTAGCCAGGACAGGTAAGGAATGGTGTCCCTAGCCTCCGTCTGTCAGAGGAGGGTGATGGATGGCAGGGGAGAGATCACTTGGTGATTGCCTGTTGGGTTCACTCACTCCAGGGCACCTCGAGTTGGCCAGTGTCAGTGGACAGGATACTGGGCTAGATGGACCTTTGCTCTGACCCAGTACGGACATTCTTATGTTCTTACGTTATGCTGGACCTAAACCCCAGTTTTACTTGAGCAAACAGGAGATATTTGACACTGTGCGCTGTTCCCAAAGTGTTCTGCAGCAGGGGAGGGTCTGTGGCAGTGTGTGTGTCACTGGCATATTGCAGTGATGCAGAAACAGGGCAGAGGAGGGATGTCATTGGGGGGTGGCATGAACCATCTCTCTTCATTTCCCCTTCCAAGAACCGAGGGGACAGGAATCCTTACCCAGTGAGGTCACATTCTCATAGTTCTCCTGCATGACGTCTCTGTACAGAGCTCTCTGAGTGGGGTCCAGCAGAGCCCCCTCTTCCCTGGTGAAATACACAGCCACCTCCTCGAAGGTCAATGGCCCCTGAAAGAGCAAGGGTCCAGCACTCAGTACCTGCTGCCCCACTCACACTTTCAATCAAATGGAAGCTCTGTGGATGATAGTCAACAGAGTCCCACCCCAGCCCGCTCAGAGAATCCTGGAAACACCAGGGTGAGGGGATGAAGCAAGAGCCCCTTGTCTCTCCCAGCAGATCCATCACACACCTACTAGCCACAGACTGATACAGATGGAGCCTCTAGCAGGGTCCAGGTAGAGTTCCGTGGTAGGAAGCCCAACACTCTCCTCATTGTGAGGAGCTGGATATGAAGGGAGGGGAATCTCCCCTATGTCTGACTAGTGGGTGCCCCCTTCATATCTCACAGCAGCCACTGGTTAGTCGGGTCAGGCTCCAGCACTGGGAGTCTGGTCAGTTTTCCTAGCCCCATGTAGGAGGGTTATTTTCTGTTCCAGAATTGAGGGCATTTCAACCTCCTCATCTCATGGGTCTGCTCCTAGAGTCTAGGCCATTTATTAAACAACTCCCAGCAGGTTTGCCACAATCTGTCATTCTCCCTTTCCCAACCTGTGCATTTCCTGCCCTGCTCCAACCTCCAAACCAGACTAGGCAAACCTTCCCATCTCTGGTGTACTTGCTGTCCCTCTCCCTCCTGCAGGAACCCACCAGCAACCCCCCGATAATCCCTACCTTAGCTGACTCCACTGCAGCCATTTCTCTCCCCTATCCCGTGGGAGGATGGGATGAGCTGGAGCGAAACAGGGACGTCATTCTGCAGCCTGGCAGGGCGAGAAGGGCAGTTGTGGGGGTTACAGAACAGGCTTTAGTTAATGTCACAGGACGATTCCCCCAGGCCCTTTCCCTGCAGACAGACATCCTAGATTCTGCCATGCTGAGAAATGCTCAATCTCTTTATTACAGTGTAGACCTGGCCTCTTCTGTCAGGCTAAGCCCAGAGATTTTTAACCTCCCTTCTCCCTCCCCCCATCCCATAACAAAACCCAGGTCTACACTGGAGGTGGAGGTTGATCTAAGATACGCAACTTCAGCTATGAGAATAGCGTAGGTGAAGTCAGCTTACTTAGATCGACTTACTGCAGCATCCGACTGCTGCTGCTGCTAACCCATCGACTCCGCATTCGCCTCTTGAGGCAGTGGAGTACTGGAGTTGATGGGAGAGAGCTACCTGCCGATCCGGTGGTAGGATAGACCTGCCCTTTGTCTCTGAACACAAGGCTAGAAAAGAGCAGAACCAAAGGACTCACTGTGGGGGATTCCCTCGGACACTGACCCCACGGCAGCCACACCCCAGCAGGGGGAATATGGAGTCTGGAAGACTTTTTTCCTCTGTCTGATCCTTTTCTTGTTCACTGGAAAGTGGTTCTGCCCAGGGATGTTGCAATACATGTGTCTGGTGGACTAGAGGGCTGAAAATCTCTCCCCCCGCTCATTTCTCCCACTGCCCCTTTCAGTCTCTCCTTCCCCAGTCCTCTCTCCCTGCCCCTCTGGCTGGGAAAGCCCATTCCTGGCTCTTTGCTCTCCCATGGCTAGATTTTCTCTTGGCAACTACTAATGAGAGGAGATATTGGGGGGTGAGGGGGGGTGCTGTTTGTGCAGAGTCACTTTCTTGCCAGTCCCCAGCACTTTCTCTGAGGTCTGTCTGTTACCTGGAGTCTGTGGCTCAGAATTTGTATTAACAAAGCCCAGGTCTGCTAGTACCAGCTGCAGAAAGTCATCACCTGGACTGGGCAGAGAAGCAGCTTTAATTCAGGTCACTTCCCAGCACAGAACCCCGCTGGGGGAGCAGCAGCTGCTAAGCCTGGTCTCCCCGATCACAATGGAGGCTGCAGCGTCTGACCCAGGAAGCTGAACCCCAATGTCCTGAGCAGAGAGGGACAGAGCGTTTGAGCAGCTTCCCTCCTTTAGCTCTCTGGGGAGAGCTGCTAATGAGAGCCCCTCTTCATAGGGAGAATCTCATTTGCCCCACTGTCCATCTGGAGTCACTCCCTGTCTTTCCATACAGTGACTCTGGATTAACAATGTTCTCAATGAATCCAGATTTCAGAAAGAATGAGTCCAGAATGCTGTGGAAGATAGTGATAAACCCCTTCCCACCTCCCTCACCCCCCAGATCTAGGACAAGGAATCAGGGCAGGAATTTTCCCTATGAAACCAGAAGTTCCTGCAGTTTTCAAGAGAAGAGAAAAGCAAAATCTGTCACTTCACCTCACAGTGTTTGATAAGTGGCTAGAAAGTTATCATGGTGACTGGGCCTGCCTGGGGAATGCCAGGAAGTGCTTGGAGCCAGGATTCTGGCACAAGCTGATGAGATAGAAGGAGCATGGTTAGTAGCAGCCCCCAGAGCCTCCATCCAGGGGCCTCCAAACACCCCCCAGTACCCAGAATCCAGACCCCCCAGCCAGGGTCCCACCATATGTTCCCTGGGACCCAACCCCCAGAATCTCTGGCCAGAGACCCCAGATACCCCTCAGAGCCCCACCAGCCAGAGAACCCCCACCAGATCTTCACTGCCAGGCTAGGAATCCCAAAGGGTTCCCCCCACCAAGAGCCCCCCCCAGCCAGGGACCCCAAATGGGAACGCACTGCCTGCCTAGGACCCCGCCTGCCCTTCAGCAGAAAGGTAAGACATGTCCATGCCCTGTCACTAGCAAATAATGGTCACCATGGATCCACCCCAGAGGTGGCTACATCTTAGCAATGTGGGAAGCAGCCCCTTCCAGAGACCATTTATCATGGGCTTTGGGATACTTCTGGACCCACACTGCACTCAGTGACCTCCTCATCCCATGCCAGCTGGAGAAAAGACAAGGGTCCAGCCAATTCTCCCATTACCAGCTGGGAACCACCGATCCCCCAAACAGGGGGAGGCCTCTGGCTTTGATGGGTATTAAACGTGTGTCTGGTCTCTTTCATCAGCAAACATTTTAACAGAGATAAAGGAGGAACAAATGATTCTCAAAGGAGAGGGGACAGATGATCACTGGGCAATTTAACCCCCTGCGACCTCCAGGATGGACAATGACTCAGGGCAACAGGTCCCCTCCAAGGAAGGAGAAGTTGCTGGGATTTAGAGACATGGGGAACAGCCCGAACCCGACAGGATTTTTAATTGATATTTGATAATGATGTAGAAAGAGGGAAATCCTGGGCTTTGAGATCAATGTTCAGAAATGAAAGAGAAAGGGTGGAAATCTGAGCGATTTTGGATCCATTTTTGCCAATTATAGAGAAGAAAGTGTAAAATCGGAGGGATTTTATATCAGTTGTTGGTATGAGGTAAAATCTGAGTGTATTTCACATCAATATTTGATAAATGAATAGAGCAGAAATGGGCAACATTTGCAAACATTTTTTATCCATGTTTAAGAATCTGAGGAAAGGTGTAAATCTCAGATTTCCTTTTTATTTTATCATTAGAGAGACAAGGAAAAAATCTCTGGGGATATTCACTTAGAAATAGACAACTAAAGGGAAGTGGAGCAAATGTTTAGGGGATAAACGTGTAACAAGGTAAGCAATTGACAACACGAGAGAAAAACACCAAGATCTGGGGGGATTTTATGTTGCTATTAAATAACTAGAGGAAAAGGGGCGCTGTTTGACTGGATTTTATGAGACTATCCAATACATAAACACAAAGTGATGGCACCTCCTCTGCCACCATTCCTCCCATGGGCAGCAGGGAGCCCTTTGAGGAGCTGATTTAAGAGGGGGAGCTGGAAGGCTCCGTGGATAAAGGAAGGGGCAGCAGTGGGGATGAGCAGGTGACTGGGGGCTGAGGAAACGGTCTTGGTAGTTAGGGGCGGGGAGCTGGCAGGTCCTGGAGGAGGGAAGGGGGCAGCAGTGGGGATGGGCAGGTGGATGTGTTGGTAGTTGGGGGCAGTAACTGGGACTGGGAAACCGGGGTCCGGGCAGCCCCACGGGGACACGTGCCCCTCCTGTCCCCGGCAGAGAACCGGCATCTCACCCCGCCAGGGGCAGCCACGTGCTGGGGACTGACCCAGGGCAACAATTTCCACCCGGACAAGCACACATCGCTGCAGGTAAAACGGGGGGGGGGGACCCCCCATGGGAGAGATTTTCAATGGACACTTGAGAAGCGTGGGGAGACCAGGGCACTATGGGGGGAGATCAGAGAGCTGATCATTGGGGGGGGGGGATCTCCCTGGATTTTATAGCCCCGTGTGATAACAAGAGAAAGGGAAACACTTGACAGACTTTGTACGTGGGAGGACGTGGCACAAACAGGGAGGATTCAGTGAACTTACCCCGGTGAATTTCCTGGCTGCACAAAACAGTTCGAATTTCCCTCCCCAAGGACCCCCCCCCGCAACCCCGACTCACTCCCCCTCCCCCCCGAGGCGGCTCCGAGGCTTCTCCCAGGTTCCCCGGGCAGAGTCACGTGCCCGCCCCGGGGTCTCTCACTCACCGGCTCACACGGAGGCGGCAGCAGCAGCTTTATTCTCCGCCCCAGCGGGGCTCGCACGGAGCATGCGCAGTTTCAGCTCCTTACCTGGGCAGGAGGGCGGACGCGGCCCCGGGGCAGGCTGGGAGATGTAGTTCCGGGCTCTCAGTGGAGCGGAAGTGACGTCGGCCAGGAGGCGGAGCCGGGCGCGGACGCGTCTGGGTCGCTGCGGTTCTGCCTGGCTCGTGCGGAGCCGTTGGAGCCTCCCCCGGGCCGGAGAAGGGTTTGTGCCGTTGTGCTCTGGGCATGCGCAGATCGCGGCGGGAGAGACCTTCATTAACCCCCCCGTACCCGGCCCGGCCCCGCCACCGCTGCGGCGCTGCAGCCTCCAGGTCCCGGCGCGAGCCCGGGGGCGGGGCCGAGCGGGGGGGTACGGGGGGGCTGGGCAAGGGGCGGGGGGGGACGTGTCGGTGCAGCCCGGCCATGGCCGGGAGCCAGTGACCCCGGGGGCGGGAGAGAAAGGGGGGGGCTGAGACCCCCTCGGATTTACCGCTGCCCCCCCCGTGGGGACCCCCCGCCCCCTTTCTCCCTAGAGCCACGAGCAGCCCCCAGGGTGACCCCCCCACCCCCACCCCTGAGAAGTTCCCTGCCCCCGATTGTGCCCCATTTTCTCTCCCCTTCGCCAGTGTCCAGCTCTCCCTGGGGCTGGGGGGGCTCTGGGGGTGTCTGGGGCCCCTGGCCAGGGGCTCTGGGGACTGGGGGCCAGGGAAGATCTGGCAGGACCCTGGCTGGGGCTGTGGGGGTGTCTGGGGCCCCGGCTGTGGGGTCTGGGCTCTGGGCACTGGGGGGTGTCTGGGGGCTGCTGCTAACCCTGATCCTGCTCCCAGATCAGTTTGTGCCACAATCCTGGCTCCAAGCACGGCCAGGCAGCCCCCAGCCAGGCCCCCTCACCCTGGTAACTTTCTATCCACTTACCAAACACTGTCAGGTGAAATCACAGATTTTGCTTTTCTCCCCTCTTGAAAACTGCAGGAACTTCTGGTCCCGCAGGGAATATTCATGCCCCTCCCCCACCCAGTCCTTGTCCTAGATCTTGGAGGTGGAAAGGGGGCTAGAAATGCCACACAATGGTCTCTTCCACAAGCATTCTGGACTCATTCTTTCTGAAATCTGGTTTCATTGAAACCATTGTTAATCCAGAGTCACTGCATGAAAAGACAAGGAGTGACTCTGGATGGACAGTGGGGCAAATGAGATCAGCAGTTCTCCCTGTGAGGAGGGGCTCTCATTAGCTGCTCTCCCCAGAGAGCTAAAGGAGGGAAGCTGCTCAAACGCTCTGTCCCTCTCTGCTCAGGATATTGGGGTTCAGCTTCCTGGGTCAGACGCTGCAGCCTCCATTGTGATCTGGGAGACCAGGCTTAGCAGCTGCTGCTCCCCCAGCAGGGACTCTCTGCTGGGATGTGTCCTTAATTAAAGCTGCTTCTCTGCCCTGCCCAGGGGATGACTTTCTCCAGCTGCTACTAACCCCTTGGGGCAGCCCTGGGCTCTGTTAATACAAATTCTACCAGACTCCAGGTAACAGACAGACCTCACGGAAAGTGCTGGGGACTGGCAAGAAAGTGACTCTGCACAAAGAGCCCCTCGTCATTTCTCCTCCCATTAGCAATTGCCAGAAGCAAATCCAGCCATGGGAGAGCAAAGTCCCCAGGAATGGGACTGTCCCAGCCAGAGGAGCAGGGAGAGAGGATAGGGGAAGGAGAGACTGAAAGGGGCAGTGGGAGAAATGAGTGGGAGGGGGGAGAGATTTCCAGCTCTCTAGTCCACCCAGACACATGTATTGCAGCATCCCTGGGCAGAACCACTTTCTAGTGAACAAGCAAAGGATCAGTCAGAGGAAAAGCCAGTTCCTGACTCTATATTCCCCCTGCTGGGGTGTGACTGCCCAGGGGTCAGTGTCTGAGGGAATCCCCCACAGTGACTCCTTGGGTTCTGCTCTTTTCTAGCCTTGTGTTCAGAGACTTTGTTATGGGATGGAGGGAGGGAGAAGGAAGGTTAAAAATCTCTCTGTGGGTTTAGCCCGGCAGGAGGGGCCAGCTCCACGCTGTAATAAGAGATTGAGCATTTTCCCAGGATGGCAGAATCTAGGATGTCTGCCTGCAGGGAAAGGGCCTGGGGGAATTGTCCTGTGAAATTAACTAAAGCCTGTTCTGTAACCCCCACAACTGCCCTTCTCACCCTCCCAGGCTGCAGAATGACGTCCAAGTTTCATTCCAGCTCATCCCATCCTGCCATGGGACAGGGGAGAGAAATGGCTGCAGAGGAGCCTGTTCAGGTAGGGATTGTCGCGGGGTTGCTGGTGGGTTCCTGCAGGAGGGAGAGGGACAGCGACAGCAAATACACTGGAGATGGGAAGATTTGCACAGTCTGGTTTGGAGCGGGGCAGGAAATGCACAAGGTGGGGAAGGGAGGAGGACAGCTTGTGACAAACCTGCTGGGGGGAGTTTAATGAATGGCCCAGATTCTAGTAACAGACCCATGAGATTAGGAGGTGGAAATACCCTAATTTGTGAAACAGAAAATAACCCTCCTACATGGGGCTAGGAAAACTGACCAGACTCCCAGTGCTGGAGCCTGACCTGACTAACCAGCGGCTGCTGTGAGATATGAAGGGGGCACCCACTAGTGAGGTTTAGGAGATTCCCCTCCTTCATATCCAGCTCCTCACAATGAGGAGGGTGTTGGGCTTCCTACGAGGGAGCTCTCCCTGGTCCCTGCTAGGGGCTCCATCTCCTGTATCGGTCTGTGGCTAGTAGGCATGTGATGGATCTGCTGGGAGAGACAAGGGGCTCTGTATTCATCCCCTTAACCTGGTGTTTCCAGGATGCTCTGAGTGGGGTGGAGGTGGGATTCTGACTGTGATCCGCCCAGAGCTTGCATTTGATTGGCTCCTCTCCCCCACAAATAGTGGGAGTGGGGCATCAGGTACTGAGTGTTAGACCCTTGCTCCTTCAGGGGCCAGTGACCTTTGAGGAGGTGGTTGTGTATTTCTCCAGGGAAGAGTGGGCTCTGCTGGACCCTGCTCAGAGAGCCCTCTACAGAGACGTCATGCAGGAGAACTATGAGAATGTGACCTCGCTGGGTAAGGATTCCTGTCCCCTCAGTTCTTGGAAGGGAAATGAAGAGATACGGTTCATGCCAGCCCCACAATGCTACCTCTGCTCTGCCCTGTCTCTGCATCACCCCAATATGCCAGTGACCCACACCATACATTGCTGTATCAGTTTGTGATCGGTTACTTCTTAACTGGTGTAAACATTCCAGTGCACCTTCGAGAGGGTCAGCCTGTCCTTTGTTCTGATTTAATCAATTGTCCTCAGGGGTGCCAGCCTTGACCTCAGGGTCATCAATCTGCCCTTCATTATGGATGCGCGTTGTTGATTCTTTGATGTCCTTTAAGTCTCTTGACTCCTTCTTCCTTGACTCTGGCTATAACAATGGCCTTTACACCTTCTCTTTTCCTGATGCATACATCCTCATTCACACAAACCCACTGAGAATACAAACAGTAGTGTTTTATATCGAGCAAAAAAGCATTGCAAATGAAACCTTGCCTTCAATGTTTCTCTAATCTACTTAACATAGACACAATAGAGAATCCTGTCTCTTATTTACTAAACCTTAAAACAAAGACATGTAGATTTAACTAGAGTGCCTAATTTGTAATACATAGAGGAAACCATAGTAGACAGTGTAACTTATCCTAAAACAAAAGGTGACCATAATCAGTCAGAAGGATTGTTCTGGTCTGTCATTCCTTTCTGCTATTCAAACAGGGTGGCTGACAGGATGAAATCAAATCATACATTAAATTCTGTCAGTACATTATAAAATCCAGCTCCCACAGCCGTATGCGAGATGTGGGCGTACCATAGATTTATATACAGGCAATATGATATTTTCTGTCTTTTCTATCCCTTGCTTAATGATTCCCAGCATTCCGTTCGCTTTTTGACTGCCGCTGCACATTGCGTGGATGTTTTCAGAGAACTATCCATGACTCCAAGATCTCTCTCTTGAGTGGAAACAGCTAATTTACACCTCATCATTTTATATGTCTAGTTGGGATTATGTTTTCCAATGGGCTGCACTATGTGCTATCCTGACATCCAGTACTGCTGAGATCCTGCATTCAGTACTGTCCCTGCCCTTCCTGTTCCCTTTCTCTGCTGAACCCCACCAGGCCATGGTTACTGTCCCCAGCTTCCCCAGGACTCTCTCATTGTCTCTGGACCTCTCCGTCAGCAAGAAGCAGTGGCAGGGAGACTTGCCCTCTCTCTGGAGTCTTGGATTTCTGGGACATGGATTTACTTTCTCTGTGTTTTAGGAGCCTCTTTGAAATTGAGTGTCTGTGACATTAACCACAGTGCAATCTGGAGTGTTGAACAGCTGTGTCCCCTCAGTTCCCCAGGCTGGGGTGACTTTTACTCCGTTTTACTGTGAGAGCAGCCACTCCTGGGCAGTTATCACACAGTCTCCAGCATGTAACTCGCTCCCAGCTACACAGTATTGAGTGCTGCTAGTCAGCGACTCAGGAGTTACAGTGCAGCACAGGAAAACCCCAGAAAAGTCTCTGTTCCCAGACTTCCCCCAGAAATGTGCATCTTTCCCTGTCCAGCACACTACTGAGCAAGGCAAGCTCATATGAAGTCTGTCATTTCATCAGTGGAAACTGACATGCACCAGCCTTGTTATCCCATGTAGATGAGTGGACTCATCCCTGCGGCACCCCCTGCTGCTGACTTCTGGGAATTAGCTCATTCCAGCTCCCGTGCACCCTCTGCAGGCCGGTGATCCGCCTGTCCTCTGGCCCCCCATGTCCCTCCCTGGACCTGGTGCCCCTTTTACCTGGGGTGCTGCCCTCTGGCAGTAACCCCTCAGTCTTAGGGTCTCCCCTCCCCAGGAAACTCCCATCCTCTATGTTTATGTATTGGACTGTAATATAAAATCCAATCAAACAGTCCCCCTTTTCCCTCTAGTTATTCAATAGCTGCCCAGCCCAGGTGATGACTTTCTGCAGCTGGTACTAGCCCCTTGGGGCAGCCCTGGGCCCCGTTAATACAAATTCTACCAGAGTCCAGGTAACTGAAAGACCTCTGAGAAAGTGCTGGGGACTGGCAAGAAAGTGACTCTACACAAACAGCCTCTCCTCCCATTAGCAATTGCTAGGAGCAAATCCAGCCGTGGGAGAGCAAAGCCCCCAGAAATGGGACTGTCCCAGCCAGAGGGGCAGGGAGAGTGGACAGGGGAAGGAGAGACTGAAAGGGGCAGTGGGAGAAATGAGTGGGGGGAGAGATTTCCAGCTCTCTAGTCCACCCAGACACATGTATTGCAGCATCCCTGGGCAGAACCACTTTCCAGTGAACAAGAAAAGGATCAGACAGAGGAAAAGCTGGTTCTTGACTCCATATTCCCCCTGCTGGGGTGTGACTGCCGAGGGTCAGTGTCCGAGGAATCCCCACAGTGACTCCTTTGGTTCTGCTCTTTTCCAGCCTTGTGTTCAGAGACTTTGTTATCCAATTGGGGAGGGAGAAGGAAGGTTAAAAATCTCTCTCTGGGCTTAGCCTGGCAGGAGGGCCAGCTCCACACTGTAATAAAGAGATTGAGCATTTTCCCAGGATGGCAGAATCTAGGATGTCTGTCTGCAGGAAAGGGCCTTGGAGAATCGTCCTGTGAAATTAACTAAAGCCTGTTCTGTAACCCCACAACTGCCCTTCTCACCCTCCCAGGCTGCAGAATGACGTCCATGTTTCACTCCAGCTCATCCCATCCTGCCAAGGGACAGGGAGAGAAATGGCTGCAGAGGAGCCTGTTCAGGTAGGGATTGTCGGGGTTGCTGGTGGGTTCCTGCAGGAGGGAGAGGGACAGCAAATACATCGGAGATGGGAAGATTTGCACAGTCTGGTTTGGAGCCGGGCAGGAAATGCACAAGGTGGGGAAGGGAGGAGGACAGCTTGTGACATTCCTGCTGGGTGAATTTTAATGAATTCCCCAGATTCTAGGAACAGACCCATGAGATTAGGAGGTGGAAATACCTAATTTGTGAAACAGAAAATAACCCTCCTACATGGGGCTAGGAAAACTGACCAGACTCCCAGTGCTGGAGCCTGACCTGACTAACTAGTGGCTGCTGTGAGATATGAAGGGGGCACCCACTAGTGAGGTTTAGGGGAGATTCCCCTCCTTTCGTATCCAGCTCTGCACAATGAGGAGGGTGTTGGGCTTCCTACCGGAGATCTCTCCCTGGTCCCTGCTAGGGGCTGCATCTCCTTTATACGTCTGTGGCTAGTAGGAGTGTGATGGATCTGCTGGGAGAGAAAAGGGACTCTCTATTCGTCCCCTTAATCTGGTGTTTCCAGGATGCTCTGAGTGGGGTGGAGGTGGGACTCTGACTGTGATCCACCCAAAGCTTGCATTTGATTGGCTTCTCTCCCCCACAAATAGTGGGGCTGTGAGTGGGGCAGCAGGTACTGAGTGTTGGATTCTTGCTCTTTCAGATGCCAGTGACCTTTGAGGAGGTGGCTGTGTATTTCACCAGGGAAGAGTGGGCTCTGCTGGACTCTGCTCAGAGAGCCCTCTACAGAGACGTCATGCAGGAGAACTATGAGACTGTGACCTCGCTGGGTAAGGATTCCTGTCCCCTCAGTTCTTGGAAGGGGAAATGAAGAGATATGGTTCACGCCAGCCCCACAATGCCACCTCTGCTCTGTCCTGTCTCTGCATCACCCCAATATGCCAGTGACCCACACACTGCCACAGACACTCCCCTGCTGCAGAACACAGGAACAGTATTGCACAGTGTCAAATATCTCCTGTTTGCATAAGTAAACTTCTTTGAGATGGGGCAACCACATCTGCATGCAGTGTTATGCTCCTACAAAGCACACGGGATCTTTATAGAGGAAGGTAAATACACAGCATTTATTGAGAATATAACAGTTACCATATGCTTTTTACACACACACACACACACACACACACTCTCTCTCTCTCTCTCTCTCTCTCTCTCTTCATAGTTACTGGTCTGTTGTAGATGAAGTCAATCTAATGGCCAATTACACTGAGCACGAGTGTGGGGCTGGGCTCTTGTCGGTCGCAATCCAATGCTCCGGGAGTGTGGCAAGATGAACCCAAAGTCCCATGGCCAAGCACCCTGGTTCTTATAGGGTTTTTTCCTTTGTTGAAGTCTATGGATTTTGCTGTATCAGTTTGTGATCGGTTACTTCTTAACTGGTGTAAACATTCCAGTGCACCTCCGAGAGGGTCAGCCTGTCCTTTGTTCTGATTTAATCAATTGTCCTCAGGGGTGCCAGCCTTGACCTCAGGGTCATCAATCTGCCCTTCGTTATGGATGCGCGTTGTTGATTCTTTGATGTCCTTTAAGTCTCTTGACTCCTTCTTCCTTGACTCTGGCTATAACAATGGCCTTTACACCTTCTCTTTTCCTGATGCATACATCCTCATTCACACAAACCCACTGAGAATACAAACAGTAGTGTTTTATATCGAGCAAAAAGGCATTGCAAATGAAACCTTGCCTTCAATGTTTCTCTAATCTACTTAACATAGACACAATAGTGAATCCTGTCTCTTACTTACTAAACCTTAAAACAAAGACATGTATATTTAACTAGAGTGCCTAATTTGTAATACATAGAGGAAACCATAGTAGACAGTGTAACTTATCCTAAAACAAAAGGTGACCATAATCAGTCAGAAGGATTGTTCTGGTCTGTCATTCCTTTCTGCTATTCAAACAGGGTGGCTGACAGGATGAAATCAAATCGTACATTAAATTCTCCCAGTACATTATAAAATCCAGCTCCTACAGCCGTATTCGAGATGTGGGTGCACCATAGATTTATATACAGGCAATATGATATTTTCTGTCTTTTCTATCCCTTGCTTAATGATTCCCAACATTCCGTTCGCTTTTTGACTGCCGCTGCACATTGAGTGGATGTTTTAAGAGAACTATCCATGACTCCAAGATCTCTCTCTTGAGTGGAAACAGCTAATTTACACCTCATCATTTTGTATGTCTAGTTGGGATTATGTTTTCCAATGAGCTGCACTATGTGCTATCCTGACATCTAGTACTGCTGACATCCTGCATTCAGTAATATCCCTGCCCTTCCTGTTCCCTTTCTTCACTGAACCCCACCAGCCCATGCTTCCTGTTCCCAGCTTCTCCAGGACTCTCTCATTGTCTCTGGACCTCTCCGTCAGCAAGAAGCAGTGGCAGGAGACTTGCCCTCTCTCTGGAGTCTTGGATTTCTGGGACATGGATTTACTTTCTCTGTGTTTTGGGAGCCTCTTTGAAATGAGTGTCTGTGACATTAACTAAAGTGCAATCTGGAGTGTTGAACAGCTGTGTCCCCTCAGTTTCCCAAGCTGGGGTGACTTTTACTCCGTTTTACTGTGAGAGCAGCCGCTCCTGGGCAGTTATCACACAGTCTCCAGCATGTAACTCGCTCCCAGCTACAGTATTGAGTGCTGCTAGTCAGCGACTCATGAGTTACAGTGCAGCACAGGAAAACCCCAGAAAAGTCTCTGTTCCAAGACTTCCCCCAGAAATGTGCATCTTTCCCTGTCCAGCACACTACTGAACAAGGCAAGCTCATATGACGTCTGTCATTTCATCAGTGGAAAATGTCATGCACCAGCCTTGTTATCCCATGTAGATGAGTGGACTCACCCCTGCGGCACCCCCTGCTGCTGACTTCTGGGAATTAGCTCATTCCAGCTCAGCGCACCCTCTGCAGGCCAGTGATCCGCCTGTCCTCTGGCCCCCCATGTCCCTCCCTGGACCTGGTGCCCCTTTTACCTGGGGTGCTGCCCTCTGGCAGTAACCCCTCAGTCTTGGGGTCTCCCCTCCCCAGGGAACTCCCACCCACTATTCCCGCCTCGGCTCAGTATAAGGCCAGTCATCGTCTAGCCCCACACCCTGGGGCAGGCTGCAGTATCAGCCACTCATCACTGGCAAGGAGGGTTTGGACCTGCTGCCTTTGCCTACCGCTGGGCTGCCCTCTGCAACCCCCCAGTACCTATTGCCTTCTGCTAGGCCGCAGCCTGGGGCTTTCCAGGCTGGAGCTCCCCAGCTCCTCTGCCTTTCCCCAGCCCTGCTCCACTCAGGTACCCTGTGTCCCGCTCCCTGCAGCCGGGCCCATCTCCCTCTACAAACAGAGAGACACTCTATCTGCCCCTGGCTTCTGTGCCTTTATAGGGCAGCTGAGTCTGTTTGGGGCGTGGCCCCAGCTGCAACCACTTCCCCCAATCAGCCCAGCCTAAAAGCTGCTTTCTCCAGCCACAGCCCCCTCCCAGGGCTGTTTTTAACCCTTCAGAGCAGGAGCGGGGGTCCACCCCGCTACATCCCAAATGCAGTTTCCAACTTTAATCCAAACACGCTAGTTGGATAAAACAATAAAACAAGATTGTTAATTACCAAAAAAAAAGATTTTAAGTGACTACAGGTAACAAGTCATAAAAGTCAGAATTGTTTACAAAAGAAATGCAAGATAAACCACAAATAAATTTGTTAGTCTCTAAGGTGCCACAAGTACTCCTGTTCTTTTTACAAACTAACGTGTAAGTCAGGGGTGGGTAAACTACGGCCCGCAGGCCACATCCGGCCCCTGAGCTCCCGGCCGGGGAGGCTCCCCCGTCCCCTCCTCTCCCCTGCTGTCCCCTCGCCCCCGCTGTCCCCCTGCAGCCTCAACATGCCGCACCCTCAGCGCTCTGGCCCACCGCTCCTGGGCAGTGCTGCAGTGGTGGGACTGCAAGCTCCTACTGTTCTGAGCGGCATGGTAAGGGGCTGGTCTGCGCTCCTGAGGGACCCCGTGTCTAGCTGCAGCAGGCCGCGTGGCTGTGGTAAGGGGGCCAGAGCCAGGGGGTTGGATAAGGGGCAGAGAGCCCTGGGGGGCAGTCAGGGGACAGGGAGCAGGGGACAGTTGGGCGGGCGGTCAGGGGATGGAGAACTGGGGGGTTGGATAGGCGTAGGAGTCCCGGGGTCTGTCAGGGGGCGGGGGTGTGGATATGGGTTCATATCCAGGACCCCACCCCCTACCCAACCCCGCTGCTACCTGTCCCTTGACTGCCCTGACCTCTATCCACCCCGCTGCCCACTGACAGACCCTTGGGACTCCCACACCTATCCAGCCCCCGTCCTCCCAGAACCTCCAGCCCATCCAACTGTCCCCTGACTGCCCCTGGGACTCCCTGCCCCTTATCCAACGCCCCCACCTCCTTACCATGCCGCTCAGAGCAGCGCGTCTTGCAGCCACGTGGGCCACGCAGAGCCAGACACACTGCCCGCAGGAGTGCACAGCCCCTCCCCGCCCTGCAGGAGCGCTGCCCGCACGGTGGTGTGGCTGTGGGGGAGGGACTAGCCTCCCCAGCCAGGAGCTCAGGGACCGGGCAGGACGGTCCTGTGGGCTGGATGTGGCCCGTGGGCCGTAATTTGCCCATCCCTGATCAAGGGCATAAACCTATTGAGTCAGCAAGACATGCAGGGGTATGTCTGTGTGCTGAGACTTCCGAGGCTTTTCCATGCCCTGTGCTGTGAAGCTTGTGTTTGGGACACAGGAAGTACAAGCCACATGGCAAAGGGAATATAAAGGGCAGCTGCATCATCTCCATTTTGTCTTCAATCCCTCTTCCTACCTCTGGAGCAACTTCTCTACAAATTGAAGCCTGGAACAAAGGACTGAAAGACCCATCGAACTTGTGGATGTGTTCCAGACGGACTTTCAAGCCAGCAGCTCAACAATACTGCTAATAACCTGATATATAGATTTTGGAATGCATCTCACTGCTTTTCCATTTAACAAGTTTTTTCGTGTCCTGTCTTGTCTTTCCATGCTAAAGGATTGGCTGGCAGTGTGGTCTTTTGGGTAAGATCCAAACCTATAGTGATCTTGTAATGTGGTTGACCTTTTGGGGTCAGAAAAACATTTTGTATATGAGCAGAGTTTTAAAATAACCTCTCACTGTACTGGACCTAGGTGCTGATTGGAAGTCGGAGAACTGGAATGCAATAAAGGGGCCGTGTGATTTCTTTTTTCAGCTTCTCGATAACCCGTGTGTGGGATCAGAAGCACAGTTTGTGACTGGTCGGTGAGTTTAACTTCAGTGTTAACCACCAGTTTTGGGAGCATCTGCTCTCCCTTTTTCATCCTGCCCTGACCCTGGCATTTTCAGTGTGGACTGCCCCAGGCACACCCGTCACACTAAGCACTGAAGTTAAATTAATAGAATGTTTTTTATGACAAAGTTATGAAATCAAGTGACCTCCTTTGTTTTCTTTCATCTGAGCAGGGTTTCCAATTTCCCAACCTGATGTGATCTCCCAGCTGGAACAAGGGGAAGAGCCATGGGTCTCAGACCTCCAGGGTTCAGAGGAAAGAGAGACCCTGAGAGCTCCCCGCACAGGTGAGGAAATATTAAACCAACTCAGAATCTGTAAGTGCCTGAAGGAAACATCTGGGATGCCCTACAATGCCCTTGGAAGGTCTCTCAGTTCAGTATTGTCCCTAGCAGGGGTCGTATCCTGAGGGTAAATATAGCTCATGGCTTCCTGTAGACCCTAGCAGACACCAGGCAGTAGTTTCCTCCCTTCCCCCTGTGAATTTGGATGGGATGTGAAGCCTGAATTGATCCCCTTCTCTCTCCTGTTTGGGGAAGAACTTGAGGGAGATCAGTTCCTGATTTTATTTGACTTCTCTCCAGTACTTGTATTGGTTTGGCCTTCCCCTTTCCATCCCTGTTTGAGGTTTCTGTCTCTATCACAGCAGGTGACGCAAGGGTTTGTGAGAAAGAGGAGCAGAATTCTCAGCAGGAAAATGTTGAGCAAGTGGATAAACACAGAGCATTATCACAAAGATCGAAAAGGAATGTGTCCTGGAGTCATAAGCAGGAAAAATCCCATGACATTCAGCACAGACCAGAAGGAGAGCAGGGAAAGCAGCCAGGGGAGAAAGTGGGTAAATGTATTTCCTGTCAGGAAACTCAGAAGGACCTCAAGGAAACCACAACACAACAGGAAATCCTCAGCAGAAAGAGAAAAAATACATGCAGTGAGTTTGGGAAAACGTATGTGATTACTCCATCCTTATAAAGCATCACAGAATCCACACAGGAAGAGGCCCTATGAATGCAGTGAGTGTGGAAAATGCTTCCCTAGCAGCTCAGCCCTTTCTCAACATCAGAGAATCCTCACAGGGGAGAGGCCCTATGAATGCAGTGAGTGTGGGAAAACCTTCAGTCACAGTTCACACCTTATTAGGCATCAGAGAATCCACACAGGGAAGAGGCCCTATGAATGCAGTGAGTGTGGGGGAAAATTCAATCGCAGCTCAGACCTTCTTACCCATCAGAGAATCCACACAGGGGAGAGGCCCTATGAATGCAGTGAGTGTGGGAAAACCTTCAATTGCAGCTCAAACCTTCTTACTCATCAGAGAATCCACACAGGGGAGAGGCCCTATGAATGCAGTGAGTGTGGAAAATGCTTCACTAGCAGCTCAGCCCTTTCTAAACATCAGAGAATCCACACAGGGGAGAGGCCCTATGAATGCAGTGAGTGTGGAAAATGCTTCACTAGCAGCTCAGCCCTTTCTAAACATCAGAGAATCCACACAGGGAAGCGGCCCTATGAATGCAGTGAGTGTGGAAAATGCTTCACTAGCAGATCAGACCTTATTAGACATCAGAGAATCCACACAGGGGAGAGGCCCTATGAATGCAGTGAGTGTGGAAAATTCTTCACTTACAGCTCAAACCTTCTTGCACATCAGAGAATCCACACAGGGAAGAGGCCCTATGAATGCAGTGAGTGTGGAAAGTGCTTCACTAGCAGCTCAGGCCTTTATCAACATCAGAGAATCCACACAGGGGAGAGGCCCTATGAATGCAGTGAGTGTAGAAAATGCTTCACTGACAGCTCAGCCCTTTCTCAGCATCAGAGAATCCACACAGGGAAGAGGCCCTATGAATGCAGTGAGTGTGGAAAATGCTTCACTAGCAGCTCAGGCCTTTATCAACATCAGAGAATCCACACAGGGGAGAGGCCCTATGAATGCAGTGAGTGTAGAAAATGCTTCACTGACAGCTCAGCCCTTTCTCAACATCAGAGAATCCACACAGGGGAGAGGCCCTATGAATGCAGTGAGTGTGGGAAAACCTTCAGTGACAGCTCAGACCTTTTTAGGCATCAGAGAATCCACACAGGGGAGAGGCCCTCTGAATGAAGTGAGTGTGGAAAACCTTCTGTGGGCACTTAGCCCATGTTAGTCATCAGAGAATCTGCAAGGAAGATCAACAATATAAACATCTCTAGGGCTATCAATACTTTTTTTTCTCTAATAATTTTCCTGATTCCCACATAGTAACTTTTAAAGCTGTTTGAACTGTTTGCAGCATGGTTATCCCTCAGTTTGACCAGATGAGGGGCCCATTTTTGCCTTTTGCAGTTTGCCCTGTTTTGAGGTGGACCCATTTGTCCTTTCTATCACCTCCATTATCCCATGAGTAATTCTAGTGTGCCCTTCCTATCAGGAACCAGGGAGCATCACATTCATACTATTCTTCCTATTTCAAAGTTATTGTTAGTCACCAGTGATACAGATTGTATCATTGCCACTTGTTCTCAGGTTGCTCTGGGTTGTGCTGAAGAGCAGATATAATGGGAATTTTCAAATTATATTTAAATGAAGAGGAGCAGGGGCAGGAAAAAAGGCGTAATTTCAGCCTCTGACACTGGAAGAAGATGTGGAGACTCAGAGATTCCCTCCTTCCCCATCACTGCAGAACTGTTACCTTTTGTCTGAGCCATGCAGAGGTTATCATCATCACATTCTATCCATCCACTTCTCAAAGTGTCCTGTGAGGAAGAGTTCTCAGTTGTCTGTGCTTGGAGATGATGCTTTGACTTCTTTAATCCTATATCAGAGTTGCTATGACTGGAGATGAAAGTGTTAAAGACCTGGAAGGGGAATTCAAATGGATCCCAAACACAGTGTGATCATTGGGAGTTTAAATCGCAGGTTCCATCTATTGGTAAAGCCACTTCTGGCAAGGTGTGAGTGGTTTTGTCCCAAATTATAGCAATGCTTGGATACTAAAAATTTTGTAAATAACATAACTGGCTATTGAGACAGTGCTGAGTGAAGTATGTTTGAATGGATCAGAGGAGAATGTGATGGGAGAATCTCTTGTCCTGATTCTGAATAATCAGATGTAACCTGCTCTGGAATTTCACTTCACACTTTCATTGCCATGTATTCTAGCTCTCTGCGATGTGGGTTTCTATCTTTCCTGAAGGCTGTTTGGTCACTCAATTGGATAGTAGTTCAGTTTGATAGGATGTAGCGCAGATTTATTGGAGAATTTAAGACAAATGACTATTTGCTAAAGTCATCATTTCTCACTTCAGCTTTGCTTTTTCCCCATCCCTGCACAATGTCATGGAGAAAGGTTGAAGTGCAGTTCTGTCAGCATTAGAGAACTCTCCAATTTACTGGACAGGCTAACAAAGAAACAGCAGTGATTTAAAATCTCTACTCAGAAATGGTGAACAACAGCAGAACCCCAACTAACTGAAGGAAGTGCATATGATCACAGTGTAGTTCAATTGTTTAAGTCAATATTGTCCCAGATGTTCTGGGGAGAAAATTCCATGCTAAGTGATTTTTGAACTAGGCACAATGCCCATGTATTTGGTTCCAAAGCCTTTGTAACCCAGGCCCTACAGAAGTTCTTTCCTAGCTAATCTTATTGTATCGGAGATGCTGCCCTTCATGATGCAGATGTTGAGGAAATAGAAGTGGAGTTTTGTTGAAATTATCCTTTGTAGGTGCTAAAAATGTATATCGAATCAAATCAGTTTTGGAAATCTAATAGCTGCAGAAAAATAGCTATTTTTGAATAGAAACTCCAACTCTGGTCACTAATGAAGATTGTGATCCAGCCCTGTATCCAGTCCCTTGCCTGGAACTGTGCCACCAAATTAAAGAAAAGCTGGGCATGTTTTGGTAAGCCTCACTAACACTGCTGAGATTTGGAGTGGTTTTGTAAAGGATTCTACTTCGGAGAAGTGTAAATTTACCCTAACCAAGACCAAGGATTTGGAAAGAGCTGGGGCTGAAAGAGTCCACACCCAGTTCTTCGTTTCCACCACAGTAAAGGAAGCTATGGTGACCAGTGACCCAAGGAAAATTGTTTGTACAACTCCATTTCCTAGTTCAGTGTCACTGATTACAGTTCCAAAGGATGCCAGGTTACATTGAGAACAATCATCCTTTACCATTTGGATCCAAAGAGAGAGCTTCAAAGGACATTCCTTCCCGTGGATCCCAAACTGGCTGCCTGATTGGGTAACAAGGACTTCAAGGCTGTAGAAATGATGGTAACCAATGAGGCAATGAATGGATCAGGCTCCAATTTCAGACTTCCGGATACTCGCATGTTGAGTTCTGATTCTATGGTTTTGTGTCTGATGCTCTGGCTACACAATAAAGCTGATGTTGGTGCAGCTGCACCAATGTAGCTGCGCTGCTGTAGCGCTGCTATTACAGACGCTTTCAGCCAATGGGAGAGATTTCTCTCATCGGACTTGATTAGTCCAACCCTCGCAAGCGGCAGTGGCTCTTTTGGCAGGAGAAGTTCTGCTGCTGATGTATAGTTATCTACACAGGGGGTTAGGGCTGTGTAACTACATTGCTCAGTGGTGTGGATTTTTCACACATCGGAGTAATATAGTTAACCGATAAATGTCTTTAGTGTAGACCAGACAGTTCTCTCTTGTGTTTTATGCATTTACATCACTTCTCCTCTATCTTCTCTCACTTTGAAAGATTAAAAGTGTGACACGAGAGGTATTTTTCCTCATGATGCAAAGATTCCCACATAGGAGACCCCTTCCACCAACACATACAGCAGAAGATCCTGAGATATCTGAACTCACAGAAGTGGTTGGGACAAACCACATCTTGAGCCAAGGTTCAGTTGTTGGCAATGGGCATTAGAAGAAAACTAACATATATGATAAGAATTTGTGATCTTTGAATATGTTTTTATCATCTATTAACATGAGATTATTGGTGAAGTTATTGGTTAAAGAAGAAGAGACTAAATGTGTGATAATCTGAAGTATTTTGGAAAACTGAAAGTTGTTTTTGTTTTGTTTTGTTAGTCGTACAGGAAATGGTGGCTAATCTTGAAAAGTTAATTTGATTTAATTTACCCCCTGTAGTGTAAGGAGTTCTGGTGGAAAACCTCACTCCAACGGTTGGGGTGGGAGAATGTGTGTGAGAAAGTGTGTATAAGAGAATATTGGCCCAGTATACATTTTAATATTTTGTGTTTTCAAATAGAATTTATTTTGTTTAGTTTCTAAGTCAATTTCTATTAAAAGGAAAGCTACTCGAGGTGACAAGTTGTATAAATTTTTACCAACTTAGACTGTAAGGGTCACTGTCTTCCCACTTCTCTAATTTGCAAAGGAAAGGCCTGACATCTGTCTCAGGATGTGTCCAGCAGGTAGGACAGCTGCACTCATCAACCATCAATATAAAGAAAGACTGAAATCCATTGCCTTTCAGGTCAATAAGCCAGCTAAAGGCTGGTCGATGTTGAAAAGCTGTGTTGGCAGAGCACATCTATCAGGGGTGTGAAAAGTCCTCTCCACTGAGAGAAGTAGTTAATGTGACCTGAGCCCCAGTGTAGACAGTGTTAGGTTGTCAGAAGAATATTTCCAGTGTTTGAAGTGTAGACACAGCCTTAACATCAATTCCAAATTTGACCCATCTCCTATGTGTGAGAAAGTTACTCGTATGGAGGGGAGCCAGCTGTCCGCTCACCTGGTTCCTCAACTGTAGCTACAGCTCTTAGTGCCCATGAATGCAAAGACTGAGAGAAATGGAGAGTTCCAGCCATTGTCATTTTAGTATCTTATTGTTCCTCTCTGTTTTTTTGTGCTGGCCTTTCTGTTCTATCAGGGGTGACGGTATAGCTCAGTGCATCTGTGACAAAGCTCATTGGTGCCAATTGGCAAAGGGGGTCACAGTTCTTTACAAGCAACTCCTGTCTCAGACCTGACAAACTCCTCACAGCTTATACACTGCTTTTATGATATTTATCCAGGAAGCATAGCAGTGAGATCTCTACTGAAAGCTTGTAAATTATTGATACTCCTACTCACTGCGAGAGGTGTGTCCAAGTCATAGTTAAGGGGTAATGTAAGTACATGGAAAATTATGCCCATATGGTATTGTTGTGAAAGTGAGTCACCCCAATCATAGGTCTTGTTGGGAACGGCCCATTCAAGTGGGAGGGAATTGGCACCTGTTCCTTGCTATCCAGTTATGTGATGTATTGCTCCATTGAAGCAGCAAAGAATCCTGTGGCACCTTATAGACTAACAGAAGTTTTGCAGCATGAGCTTTTGTGGGTGAATACCCACTTCTTCGGATGCAAGCAGTGGAAATTTCCAGGGACAGGTGTGTATATATAAGCAAGCAAGAAGCAAGCTAGAGATAATGAGGTTATCTCTTAGCTTGCTTCTTGCTTGCTTATATATACACACCTGTCCCTGGAAATTTCCACTGCTTGCATCCGAAGAAGTGGGTATTCACCCACAAAAGCTCATGCTGCAAAACTTCTGTTAGTCTATAAGGTGCCACAGGATTCTTTGCTGCTTCTACAGAACCAGACTAACACGGCTACCCCTCTGATATTGCTCCATTGTCAGCCTTTGCACCAACCCAGAAAAGCCAATAGAAAACCATCAAAGACAAATTATAGACATCGAAACCCTGTGGAAGTGGCAAGGACAATATGAGAATGAGGAGATCGTCCTTTCTGTGAATAAAGACAAAAGACTGATTCAGTTCATAGCAGGGTGGAGAAAAACACTCTGGGTCCATTCACCAAGGAGATTCCTAATGACCAGTGGTGCTTCATGAAAGGCAGGGCCGTGGCTCCTAGGGACTAGGAATCAGTGAAATTGACTGAAGTGTGAGGTGAGAATCTACTTAGATAGGAAAGGTAACTATTAAAAAGTGTAGGTTGCATTTTCTGATTTTGTTTAGTTGGTAACGGTTTCCATCACTCACGTTTGTTTAAATCTCTATCGGTTGTTAAATAAATTTCTGCTTGTTTGATAACTATACTCAAGTGCTGTGTGAGATACAGTAGCAGTGGTCCACAGTAAAACTAGTAACCTGGGATATACTATTGCTTTGGGCAGAGAGAATCTGGGATTTCTCTGAGTATCTGGTGATCCGGGCTGGACCCCAGAGGGGGACACATTGAAGGAACTCAGGGGTTAGGGTGGCTGCTGTAGCTCAGAGGAGGGTCCTTGAGTGCCTGACGGGCTGGGTGAGTTTGGTCACTAACATCCAGCTGCCAAATGCAAAACTCCCTCTTCCTAGTGGAAGGTGGCAACAAGGAAACTCTCAGCCCTCAGCTCCCTGAGAAGGGTCACAATATGTCTCTATGTTGATTCACCTGTCAAATTCACACAGGGAAAGCTCCCTATAGCATAAAACTCTGCCATATGAAATCATGGAACATGTGCTCTTCACTCTGTGAAAGCATGTGAAGAATCCAAGCGCTGGAGGGTAGGGTTTGGGTCCAGAGTGACCTAGACAAATTGGAGGATTGGGCCAAAAGAAACCTGAGGAGGTTCAACAAGGAGAAGTGCAGAGTCCTGCACTTAGGAAGGAAGAATCCCCTGCACTGCTACAGCCTGGGGACCGACTGGCTAAGCAGCCGTTCTTCAGAAAAGGACCTGGGGATTACAGTGGATGAGAAGCTGGATATGAGTCAACAGCACCCTTGTTGCCAAGAAGGCTAACAGCAGATTGGGCTGCGTTAGTAGAAGCATTGCCAGCAGCTTGAGGGAAGTGTGTTCATTTCAAACCTGCAGCTTATTCATTTCATGTGGTGACCCCTCCTAGTTCTTGTGTTATGAGAAGGAGTAAATAATACTCCCTTCCTTGGTCCTTTAGAAGATATTATGTGACCTCCTCCCCCTTGTTGTATCCATGTTGGTCCCAGGACATGAGAGACAACACCGCAAACAACAAGGTTCAAAGTCAATGCACATGGGAGAAGCATCTTGTGTTTCATTCCTTATGTCCTAGTCCCATCGTGTGGCCATTTCCTTTTCTTCCTTTCTGTCAAAAGTTTTGGTGTTTTGCACAGAAACATTATTTCCCCAGGAGAGACTCAGGAGTGAGGGCTGCATTCCTGTGCCAAACAGTCACTAGAAGGGGGCAGACAAAGGCCTTTGGACGAGGTGTCTGTCACTGTCAAAAAATCATCTCCCTCCTGTGGTTCCGCGGGCAGCAGGAGCAGCCGCAGCTCAGTGGCCCCTGGCAGCAGCACTCCTGGGGTGGCCGGAGCAGCAGCAGGCCCCCTGGGGCTCCCCCTCCCCCCCGCCGGGGCAGCAGCTGGAGTGGCAGCAAGTTCACAGGGTTTCTCCCCTGGTAGCTGGTGCTCATTATCCATCAAATAAATCAAAACACTTCCACCTGCAAGTGGATTTAGCCCAGGACCCTCAGAGTCAGCAGCTCTTACGCCCCCCACTGAGCTCTCTGGTCAGGTGTCCTAGCGCCGGAAGCCTCCTGTTTAGATCCTAAAATAGCATTTTTGCACCGGGGGGGGGGCTGAAATTTTGGACCAGACATTGTAGCTCCACCGTTATTTTATTGAATTGCTTCAAAACAGCAAGTGTAGAAAGTCTCCTAAGTGCCAGGCTCTCTGCCATGGAAACAGCTGCCCCTGCTCTCCAGGAGTCTGTGCGTTCCACCCAACAAAGTACAAACCTCTGCACTGAAGGGGGGTCAGACAGTGACGGTAACACAAATCTTCCGACTATTAACCCAAGTCCCTTCCTTTCTTTAACCCAGGACGTGCCAGTCACCTGTGAACCATGGTGTTACCTTCATCTTAAAATACCTCTCAGGACATTGAACAGAGGAAGTGAAACCCCCTCCCCCGAATGGCTCCCTGTTGAGGCGTTGTACCGTACCTGCCCCTGGAGCCTGTCTGGTTTTATATCCTTAGAGCTTTTTCTTCAAACCCCTTATTCTAATCTATGGGCCACCTCCACATTTCAGAGTTTAGAATTTACTCTCATCACCCTCGTATGGCGCTTTCCATGTGAATTAGACAAAGTGAGTGGGGGAAACTCCATAGCGAATGAAAACCGATGCTTTGGGTGAGGCCTGAACTCATAACCCCAGCAGTGCGCCTCCCTCCCTAGCCAGGTGTGCCCCTGTACATGCTTCATAGACAAGCTTGGGAAGTAGGGTAGTTACCTGGGTCTGTGATTAACCACTTTGGTGACCTAATTGAGAGGCTGATGGTTCAAACCCAGGTGAAGACAGAGGTAGGTTTTTTTTAGTGATGAGACTCCAGTACATTTTAACAGGCAGTAAAACGCCTCGATTCTGGTCTAGCCTCATTGGGCAAGTGTAAGTGGTACTTTTACCAGCTGCCTTTGTGGTATAGTGGTGAGCATAGCTGCCTCCCAAGCTGTTGATGTGGGTTTGATTCCTACCCAATACAGAGATGTGATGTTTTCTCTGCTGGGAATTGGTTTAATTTCAGTCACATTGTATCAGTTTAGCAATGGAATGAGAGAATCAATGTCCTGCAGGTCATTAAACACCCAGTGGAGGAAGAAAGGGGCGGACTATACAATGAGCAGGTGAAGTCATCCTGGTATTACAATGTTTGGTTTATTTTTATTTTTTCCCTTTACTTCCCTCCCTTTTAGACTCAGAGCCCTTAAGGTCAGAAGGGACCAGTGTGATCATCTAGTCTGACCTGCTGCACCTTGCAGGCCAAAAGACCCCACCCACCCACTCCTGTAATAGACCCAGGAGGGGAGGCAGCTCTGTGCTCTGCCCCTACCCCAGGCAGCACATGGAGACCCTCTGCTCCCCTCCCCCCATGGGTGTGCAGAGATGTGCCAGCAGCACTGAGGTGGCTCCCTGCCCACTCTGCCTCCGTCCCTCCGTGCCGCTCCCAGAAATGGCCGGCATGTCTCAGCATCCCCTGGGGCGGGGGAGTGTCTCCATTCACTGCCCCTGCCCCGAGTACCAACTCCACAGCTCCCATTGGCCAGGAACTGCAGCCAATGGGAGCTCTGGGGGCAGCGCCTGCAGGCAGCGGCACACGGAGACCCCCTGGCCCTGCCCACCTAGGAGCTGCTGCCGCAGGGTTGTGTGTACCAGTCACTTTGGGAGCTGCAGTGCCCGGGGTAAGTGCCACCCTGCCTGTACCCCAACCCCCTCCCCCAGCGCAGAGCCAGCACCGCGCACCCAAATTTCCTCCCAGAGCTTTGCTTGTCTTCCTTTCACCCAGAACTGTCCTTCTCCTGGGCTGCAAGTAGCCATCCCAGGGAAGCCAAGAGGCAGGCACAAGATTCTGCCTCCCAGCAGCCAACCGCACCTCCCCAGGCTTTGCAGAACGACTGGTGGTGCTCTACTAACCCCACTTAGCCGCACTGAGGCGCTTAGCTTCTGTCCTGCCTTCCTCAGCTCGACTTTCCTCTTTTGCCCCATTCCTGCCTCACTTCCTCCTTTGGCAAGTCACGCAGAGGAGGCAGCAGGAAGAGCCGGCCGCCATAGGCCAATCTCCAAGGGCAGAGGAGACCAAGCCACAAGGCTTCAAAAGGTGACTGGCCAAGAGCCTCTAGCTTTCCCCTGCTGATGCCAAGGCTTTTTCTCAGCTCATTTCATCACCCTCTGTCCTGCAGGGGTTGAGTTTCTCACAGGTGTTACCCAAAATTGGGCCAGCTAGTCAGCGTAGGAAGCACTAATCACCCACCGGAGTTTGGCAGAAAGCAGCACATTTATTATATTGATAGCTAAGCTCAAAAGAAGGGGGGGCGGGGGGTGTCACACTCACAGGACAGGCACAGCACTGGAGATGTCAGGATTCTGCAAGGTAAGTGTCCCACAGCGCAGCTATGGACGGTGTGATGAAGGTAACTCTCCCTGAGGCACAATGAAATACAATGCAGAGAACCACTGGCCAGGCGGTCCGGGCAAAGGGCATTCACTGGAGGTACAAGCTTGTGAGTGCTCTCCTGAGCACAGGGTCCCTTCCCCTTTTAAGGGCCTGCACCTCATGGCCTGCGACTAGAGATGACTTGGCTGCATCTGGTTGGTCACACTCCACCCTGGGCAGTGTCCATGCTCTGGGTGTGTGAGTGCTGCCTAATTAGAGTCCCAGACACCTTGTCTACCTGGGAGCTCTTCTGCTCTTCAACCAGCCCCTTCATCCCACGAGCATTCCAGGAGGGAGCGGGATGGGGAAAGCCACTTCACAGGCATTCAGAGAGGGAGAGGAGACAAAAGTGGGAGCAGGGGAAGTATAACAGACCTTCTGAGCATAGAAATCACTGCTGCTCCTACAACAGCAGGGAATAGGCCAGTAGGAGCTGGGAAAATTAAACCCACATGTTTCTGCACCAGGGACCTTTTTCATGTTAGGCAAACGTGATAACCACTACACTACAGAAGCTCTGTCCCAGTGCTCTGCCCCTCCCTTCATAAGAACAGCCATACTGGGTCAGACCAAAGGTCCATCCAACCCCACATCCTATCTGCCAACAGTGGCCAATGCTAGGTGCCCCAGAGGGACTGAACCTAACAGGTAATGAGCAAGTGATCTCTCTCCTGCCATCCATCTCCACCCTCTGACAAACAGAGGCTAGGGAAACCATTCCTTACCCATCCTGGCTAATAGCCATTCATGGACTTAACCTCCATTAATTTATCTGCAAAAAGAACAAGGAGTTCTTGTGGCACCTTAGAAACTAACAAATTTATTTGAGCATAAGCTTTCCTGGGCTAAAACCAACTTCACTGGATGCATGCAGTGGAAAATACAGCCGGAAAATACACACACACACTCAGAGAGGACATGAAAAACTGGGTGTTGCCATACACACTATAATGAGAGTGATCAGTTAAGGTGAGCTATTATCAGCAGGAGAAAAAAACCTTTTGTAGAGGCTTTCATGGCCTTTGAGAAAGCAAGACAGAGCCTTGGAAGACCCAGCCGGGTTTGTGGCCCAGGAATTGTGCTCATATTCCACTGAGACTTCAACTCAGATTGCAGGATTCAAAGTCCTGAGTGCTGGCCCTTACACCACAGGACCAGCAGAGCACCTGTTGATTACTGTAGACTTCCAGCAGGGAGGACTCTGTGGGCAGGGGCGGCTCTAGGCATTTTGCTGCCCCAAGCACGGCAGGCAGGTTGCCTTCGGTGGCTTGCCTGCGGAGGTCCGCCAAGTCACAGGACCAGCCGACCCTTCGCAGGCATGCCGCCGAAGGCAGCCTGCCTGCCACCCTCGCAGCGACCAGCAGAGCGCCCCCCGTGGCTTGCTATCCCAAGCACACGCTTGGCTTGCTGGGGCCTGGAGCCACCCCTGTCTGTGGGGACAATTTTTTCTGGCAGGGAGGACTCAGTGGGAACATGCCTCTGTGACCAGCCCTGCATTTGCTCAAAAAGTCAGCACCCAGCACTTTGCTGCAGGCCCAGAGGCCTTTCTTCCTCCAGACTGTGAGGCCAGTGGACAGGTGAGGCAGTAGCACCTTCAGTCCCAGGCAGTAAAGGGCCCTTCCTAGGAAAGGCCATGTCCTGAAAAGGAAAAACTAAAGTCAAGGAAAGTCCTTCTGAAATTCTTCAGGGGTGTCATGGAGGGAAAGTGTTTCTTTGCCTGACCAGGGACTTGAATCCTGGATCCTCAAATTAAAAGTCTGAAGCTCTGCCAACTGAGCTAGCCAGGCTCACATGTGAAAAACTGGCAAATTTTGTACAGAACAGAAACTAGTCAAGAAAAATGAGGGCAGGAAACAATACAGAAAACCTGCTACTCGCTCTCTTAGCAGTCCTCACCCCCGCCTGCTCCTCCATCTGGTGCCTTGAGGCCTTATTCTTTTTTTTGTTAAATATCAAATCCAGGAGAAAACACAGTTGTACAAAACAAAACGAAATCACAAACAGAAATGTCATTGGAAATACAGAAATAAAAAAGGAAAATGCAATTCCCATCACTTTATCATGTCTGGGCCATTCCTGTATCGAGAGCACCCGCGAAGGTCCCTGTGTGCTTACAAGAAACCTGGAGGAACTCATCCCACAGCCTGAACATGAAACTCAACTGCTCCCAGGTGCCGCAGTAAAACCCTTTCCCAGCTGTGACGTTGCACTCCATAGGATTTTATGAAAATATGCTAATGAGTGTGAATATAAAGTGACTGGACTATGCTTCATGCAAAAGGTCTCTTGTAAGGTATCATTACAAAGCTTATAATCTACTCTGTGTGTTCATCCTATTTGTATGAACTGATCATTCTTGGATCTGAAATTAGAAATATGAACTATAACTCTGAGGTCCTGTTGTAATGATGCAAATTGTGGGCCATTAATAGTGGTTTGGACTCTTGATGGCTCCTATTGTCCAGGACAATAGACTGTAGCTGGCTCTGTCCTGCACCATTTAATTTGGTCTTATTAAAATGTAACTAGGATGTTACACTTGTGTTTTTAAAGGTGGCTTCCCAAGCAATCCCAAGTTGTTCTTCCCACAGCTGCACACTCTCCTCCACCCCAACCTCCTGACTGAGCCCAGCCCTGCACCCAAACTCTCTCCCAGAGCCCAGCCCCTCTCCCTCCTCAGCAAACTCCACCCCAGAGCCTTAGGCAGGTGTGTGTGGGGTGGGGCAGGACTTGGTCCCATTCTGGGCACCACCAAAATTATACAAACCTGCCTCCCCTGTCCAGCCCAACCTTCAGCTGAAGGTTGGGCTGGACAGCCCCCACCCCTGCAGGGTTTGAAGGTTCAGCCCCCACCCCTGCAGGGTTTGAAGCTTCCATTGCTTAAATTCCAGGACACTGAGGGGTTTCAGCTCCCCTTTGCCCAGAGGGAACCTTCACCCCACTCCCAGCCAGGTTCTTGTCCATGGGATCACTGTAGGGGCGCTGGGTCCCACTGGGTCTTTTCTCTCTCTGTGACAGGCCAGGGTGCAATAACTGGGGCATCAGAGCACCCAGGACCTTCTGTGGGGCTGCCATTCCCCTTCCCCTTCTGTGGTCTCATCAGTCATTGACTCCGGCCTTTTTTCTATCCATCATCAGCACCATCCCAAGCAAGCTGCACTCACCTCAAAAAGACAAAGAGTCCTGTGGCACCTTACAGACTAACAGACATACAGGAGCATAAGCTTTCGTTGGTGAATCGTGGGAAGATGGGGGAATCAGGAAAAAAACATGGATTTGTTTATTTTGTAAGTGAAAAATAACTGAGGCAGTTTTGATTTAAAGTCACTTTTCCCTGACTGGGAATTGAACCCTCGGCGTGGCAGTGAAAGTGCCAAAGCCTAACCACTAGACCACCAGGGAAGTAACAAAGATGTTTTTCTTCTCACTTATGTTACACTTTCCTAGGGTATGTCTACACTACCAGATTAGTTTGATATAAGTTAATTCAAATTTGTAGAATCGACCTTACAAAGTCGAATTTGTGCGTCCACACTAAGGACACTAATTCGACTTTGTGAGTCCACACTAACGGGGACAGCGTCGAAATTGGAAGCAGTGGACTGTGGGAAGCTATCCCACAGTTCCCGCACTCCCCGCTGCCCATTGGAATTCTGGGATTTCCCCCCAATGCCTGCTGGGGGAAAAACTGTGTCGAGGGTGGTCTTGGGTAACTGTCAGCATTCAACCGTCACTCCCGCCGGCGGGAAATCAGTTCGCGCACTTTTCCTGTTAGTGACAGCGCGGACGCCACAGCACTCCACTGCAATCATGGAGCCCGCTGCGATCATCGCTGCACTTATGGCCGTTGTCAACTCCTCGCACCTTATTGTACACCTCTTCAACAGTCAGATGCTGAGAAATCGGGCGAGGCGGCTCCGGCAGCGCGGTGAGGACATGAAGTCACAGAGTGGCACAGACCTCTCAGAAAGCACGGTACGCCGCGCCGTGGAGATCATGGTGGCAATGGGTCATGCTCATGCTGTGGAACAGCGATTCTGGCCCAGGGAAACAAGCACGGACTGGTGGGACCGCATAGTGCTGCAGGTCTGGGATGAATCACAGTGGCTGCAAAACTTCAGGATGCGTAAGGGCACTTTCCTTGAACTGTGTGACTTGCTGTCCCCTGCCCTGAAGTGCAAGGACACCCGGATGTGAGCAGCCCTGAGTGTGCAGAAGCGAGTGGCCATAGCCCTCTGGAAACTTGCTACATCAGACAGCTACCGGTCAGTAGCTAACCACTTTGGCGTGGGCAAATCTACCGTGGGGCTTGCTGTGATGCAAGTAGCCCACGCAATCGTTGAGCTCCTGCTCTCAAAGGTAGTGACCCTGGGAAACGTCCAGGTTGTCATAGATGGCTTCGCCGCAATGGGATTCCCAAACTGCGGTGGGGCTATAGATGGGACTCACATCCCTATCCTGGGACCGGCCCACCAGGCCAGCCAGTATATAAACCGAAAGGGCTACTTTTCAATGGTGCTGCAAGCACTGGTGGACCATAGGGGACGTTTTACCAACATCAACATCGGGTGGCCGGGCAAGGTTCATGACGCGTGTGTGTTCAGGAACTCTGGGCTGTTTAGACACCTGCAGGAAGGTAGTTTCTTCCCGGACCACAAAATAACTGTTGGGGATGTGCAGATGCCTACAGTGATCCTCGGGGACCCAGCCTACCCGCTAATGCCCTGGCTCATGAAGCCCTATACAGGCGCCTTGGACACTGAGAAGGAACTCTTCAACTACCGGCTGAGCAAGTGCAGAATGGTGGTGGAGTGTGCTTTCGGACGTCTCAAGGGGAGATGGAGGAGCTTACTGACTCGCTCTGATCTCAGCGAAACCAATATCCCCATTGTTATTTCTGCATGCTGTGTGCTCCACAATCTCTGTGAGGGCTACGGGGAGACCTTTATAGCGGGATGGGAGGTTGAGGCAAATTGCCTGGCTGCTGATTACGCTCAGCCAGACAGCTGTGCAATTAGAGGAGCCCAGCGGGAAGCGCTGTGCATCCAAGAGGCTTTGAAAGATAGATTCCTCAGAGAGCAGGGTAACCTGTGACTGTTCAGTTTCTTTACAGAGAAGCTGAACCTGCCCTGTTTCAGTTACTGTTGACTTTCTTTTGTGGTTACATACCCCGTTCACCACGTTTCCCCCCTTCCAACACACATTTAAAAATAAAGTTAATGGAATATTGTTAATTAACAACGTTTTCTTTACTAATGAATTCACATTAAAGGGTTGAAACAGAGACGCAGACTGTGGTGGGTAGGGTGTGCTGTGATGTTAACACCGCTTCTGCACTCGAGGCATGACAGGCTCCTGCTCCTAGAGCAGTCTGCAGTGCCGGACTGGTTGTTTCAACGGAGCCTGCCATCCCTCCTTTTCGGGACTCTGTGTGCAGGGGCTATGTGGCCTTGTGGCGGGGGAGGACTGGGGGGAGGATGGTTACAGATGGGTGTGCAGGGTAGGGGTGAGGAGTGCAGGCTCTAGGCTGGGGGCGTAGGAAGGGGTGCGGGGTGTGGGAAGGGGAGGAGGTGTAGGGGGAGGAGGGCTCTGGCTGGGGCTGAGGGTTTGGGGCATTGGAGAGGCTCAGGGCTATGGTGGAAGGGCAGGGTAAGGGCAGCCTGCCTTGCCATTTGTGGATGGCAGGCGCTAGGACCCTGGGGCAGCAGACAGCATTTCTGCAGGAGCTGCTCTACTGTCAGACCGACCAGGGTGCCTAGTGACTGCATTGTGTGTGTGAGACCTGCTGTGTGACACTGTGTGCTGTGACCTGCTGACCTGCTGTAGATCCTGCCCCCGTGTCTGTACCCTGGTAATGGTGACTGTGCTATGCAATTACCAAAGCCCTCCCCCCGCTTCACACAAAGTCTTCTTCAAAGAAACATGACGGAAACAGTAATGAACAGCAAACTATTTTTAATAATCAACTACACAGTTAGGGGATGAAACTGGGATTTGGCCTTGGGTGACCCAGAAAGGGAAGGACTTCTCAAAATTTAGCGAATGAGTGCTTTTTGGTACTAGAGCACTGTGCTGGGGTGGAATGACAGTGTTCACGGCCATTGGCGCACCTCCTTCTTGTTATTTAGGGTGAGGGGGGTATTGGACTTTGTGGCGGGGGAGGGCGGTTGCAGATACAGTGCAGGGGGGCTCTGTCCTCCTGCCTGCGGTCCTGCAGAACATCCACAAGGCGCCGGAGTGTGTCCATTTGCTCCCTCATTAGTCCAAGCAGCGTTTGAGTCGCCTGCTGGTCCTCCAGACACCATCTGTCCTCCCGTTCGCTGTGTGAGCGCTGCTGCTGGGAAAGGTTCTCCCTCCACTGGCTCTGCTGGGCCGCCTCGGCTCAGGAGCAGCCCATAAGTTCAGTGAACATCTCGTCCCGTGTCTTTTTCTTGCGTCGCCTAATCTGCGCCAGCCTCTGTGAGGGGCATGCTGGAGCAGGTCGGGATACAGTTGCAGCTGTGTGATGGGAAAAAGGGAGTGAATTCCTTACAAAGATACATTTTTGAATTCCTTACAAAGATACATTTTTGCAAAGCAACAAAGAATCCTGTGGCACCTTATAGACTAACAGACGTTCTGCAGCATGAGCTTTCGTGGGTGAATACCCACTTCTTCAGATGCAAGTCTTCAGATGTATTCACCCACGAAAGCTCATGCTGCAGAACGTCTGTTAGTCTATAAGGTGCCACAGGATTCTTTGTTGCTTTTACAGATCCAGACTAACACGGCTACCCCTCTGAGACTTGATTTTTGCAAAGAAGAAACATAGTCTAGTCAGTCTCTGTGAACAAGACCATGCACACCACCTATCTCATGCGCACTCACTCAGGGACAGTTCAAATTTTTGGAATTCGCTTTCATTGCCTGGGGTATTGCACTGCAGATCAGACAAGCGGGGCAGGACAGCAGAATCCGTGGAGCAGCCAGGCATAGTAAGCCAAAGACTTTTGGCTGCTTAAAAGTGAATGTATACCACTGTCCTCTTGCTGCAGGCAATCCTGAAAGCATAAACTCTGCCCCTGTTCCACCCCTTCGCGTCTGTTCCCTGGGAAAGATCCCTGTATGCTGACACTCTGCAGCCTCCACCACGTGGCTGTAAAGTGACGCTTCTTGTTATGCAAAGGAACAGTGAAGCACTCCCAATACTAATAGTAAACAACTTACTCTAATTTAATGCAGGAGTCTCTGAGCGAGATCACCCTGAGGAGGTCACAGAAAGAGATAGAGAGCGCATGCTACATGAAAGCGAGCACAAACCAGGGGCCTATGCTGCCATGCTCGTTGAGGCAATGGTCCCGGAGTACCAGATGAAAGCCTGGCGCGGAAAAGTGTGCTACTTCAGAGCACCCAATAAGGCAGCTCTCCCCAGGAACCTCATGCGTAGGCTTTTCGATTACCTCCAGGAGAGTTTCTCGGAGATATCCCAAGAGGATTTCTGTTCTATCCCCATATATGTTGACCTTCTTTTCAACTAGTAACTATTCCTGCTCCATTAAAAATAAATGTTAACATGTTTAAAGCACTTACAGACTGATCCTTCCCCTGATTCAGGGTCCGGGGTAACGGCTGGGGAGGGTTGGTAGGGGATCTCAGTGAGGGTGATGAAGAGATCCTGGCTGTCTGGAAAATCAGCGTTGTAAGCGCTGTCGACTGCCCCCCCCCATCTCCTTCCTCATCTTCCCCGTCTGCGAACATCGCCGAGGAACTGGCCGTCGACACTATCCCATCCTCAGAGTCCACGGACACTGGTGGGGCAGTGGTGGCAGACCCACCAAGAATGGCATGCAGTGCCTCGTAGAAGCGGCATGTCTGGGGCTGGGCTCCGGAGCGTCCGTTTGCTGCTTTGATTTTTTGGTAGCCTTGTCTCAGCTCCTTGACTTTCACGCGGCACTGCATTGCATCCCGGCTGTATCCTCTGAGTGCCATGGCTTTGGAGACCTTCTCGTAGGTCTTTGCATTCCGTTTGTTGGAGCGCAGCTCCGAATGCACAGACTCATCGCCCCACACAGCAATGAGATCCAAGACTTCCCGGTCAGTCCATGCTGGGGCCCCCTTTCTACTCTGAGATTCCCTGGACTCCTCTAATGGAGAGCTCTGCATCGTTGCCAGTGCTGCTGAGCTCACCACGATGTCCACACAGGAAATGAGATTCAAACTGGCCAGACAGGAAAAGGAATTCAAATTTTCCCGGGGCATTTCCTGTGTGGCTGGTCAGAGCATCCAAGCTCGGACTGCTGTCCAGAGCGTCAACAGAGTGGTGCACTGTGGGATAGCTCCCAGAGCTACTAAGGTCGATTTGCATCCACACCTAGCCTAATTCGACATAGCCATGTCGAATTTAGCGCTACTCCCCTCGTCGGGGAGGAGTACAGAAGTCGAACTAAAGAGCCCTCTATGTCGAATTAAATAGCTTCGTGGTGTGGACGGGTGCACGGTTAATTCGAATTAACGCTGCTAAATTCGAATTAAAGTCCTAGTGTAGACCAGGCCTCAGTTTTTCAGAAATTAGTCAACTTTATGGCCAGAAGAGACCATTAGAGCATCTCATCTGACCCCCTGCATATCAGAGGCCTCCTATATGACACAATAGCTACTTTTGGGACAAACACATTGAATGATATAAAGAGATGGTGAATCCACCACTTTCCTTGATAGCTTGTTTCTGTGGCGAAACATCCTCGCTGTTGAATTTTTGTGCCTTAGTTGTAATATGAATTTGTCTCTTTTCACCTTCCAGCCACTGGGTCTTGTTATGCCTTTCTCTGCTTGATTAAAGAGCCCTTTAATACCGAATATTTTCTCTCCATTAAGGCACTTCAACGCTTCAATGAAGTCACCTTCCAATCTTCTTTTGATAAGCTAAGCAGATTGAGCTCTTTCAATAGCTCACTAGAAGGCATTTTCTCCAGCCCTCAGAACATTTGGTGGCTCTTTGCTGCCCCAGCTACAATTTCACAACATCTTTTCAAATGAGGACACCAAAACTGGAGGCAATATTCCAGTATCAGTCTCACTGATGCCGTGTCACCTCCTGTGACGTTATTGACATAATCTGTAACTGTATAGATCACCGTTGCAACCACTGTTCTATATTTGCAGCCAATATGGTAGAAAGGTTGTTGTGTAAGGGGTCTATGGAGAAGTTATGATTGGCTGCTTATAAGGATGCTATCATTTTTGTAGTTGACGTTATGAATATTGGCTCTATGCTGCCCGTATTTCAAACTTGTTCTTTGCTTCCGGGGAACACCCCAGACAAGTTGGTGTCAGTTCTGTCTAGCCTGCTTGATGGGTCATTAAGGACCATCAGCTGTACAATCGACCCACTGAGAGAAGGCAGATACGCCTTGTGCCTCAGCAAGGTCTGCAGGGACCTGCCTATGGACAGAACTTTAAGGTTTTTCTATGTCACATGCTGGATAAAGAAAGCAAAGACCACATGGCAAGAGACTATAAAAGGCTGATGCCTCGTCTCCATCTTGTCTTCAATCCTGCTTTATATCTCGGAGGGACTTTGCTACAAACTGAAGCTCTCTACAAAGGACTGAATGACCCCTCCCAGCTGTGGATGTACTCCAGAGACTTGATTTGAACCTGCAGTTTATTCCATCACTGCTACAAGCCTGAACCAAGAACTTTGACATTACTGAATGTGAAGCAGGGGTGGCTCTAGACATTTCGCCACCTCAAGCAGGGCAGCACGCCACGGGAGGCGCTCTGCCTGTCACCGGTCCCGCGGCTCCGGTGGACCACCTGCAGGCATGCCTGAGGAGGGTCCGCTGCTCCCGGAGCTCCACCGAAGCCGTGTGCAGTTTATATAACAACCTGGTTTATGGCTTTTGCCAGCTCTTTTCCAGACCCAAAGTCCAGAGTATGGTCAAGGGACCAGAGGGCTAGCAAATAGTGATCAGCTAAGAGAAAGCCTTGCTTGCTAAGATAGGCGTGGTCATCAGATTGCGAGGTGTTGGAGCTAAGACTAATTAGTAGAGCCCTACCAAATTCATGTGTTCCCTTAAAGCTGTGTGTCTCCCTGTGGGGAATGTAATCCCCATATGCTTGTCATGCCAGGAATGAACCCTAGGCCCTTTGTCCTGCCAAGACTCTTTTGGGTGTCCCTTGCCAGAAATTCAATGTGTATATTCTTTCTGCCAAGAATGTCATACCCTGTGGTGTTCCAGTGAGGACTCTGAGCTCTGCGCTTGTCATGCCAGTGATGCTGAAGCTTTCTTTTGCCAAATTCAAATATATACGTTTGTCCTGTTCAGGACTGAACCCTTAAAAAAATCAGGGGGGGTGGGGGTGTTGTTTGTACTCTTTTGTTGTTCCTCTCTGGATGGAGAGAGAGACCAGGAAGGAAAAACATCTCCTGAAAACATACCTGAAATGAGCATCTAAGATTACAAAAATTGTAAGTAAGGGCAAGGAAATGCATTAGATTATTTTTTGTTTTAGCTTGTGAATTTTCCCTATGATAAGAGGGAGTTTTAGTCCTGTTTTTTGTAACTTTGAAGCTCAGCCTAGAGGGAAATCTGGTTTTAGCCTCTGCCACCTCTAGCAGTCAGCCAGAAGACCAGAAGCCACCCTCTCCCTCCCACAGTGGCCAGCATGGGGCTTGAACCCATGACCTTGGTGTTATTAGCACCACACTCTAACCAGCTGAGCTAGCCGCCCTATGGGAAATGCTCCCTTGCCTGACCCTTTTGGAAGGAGTCACCGGCTGGCGCGGGGAACGATGTGGCCTCCATTATCGAATGGATGGATCAAGACACAGCCTGCCAAGGTAGGGGAATTAGCTGAAGTGGCAGAGCACTCGCTTCGCATGCGAGAGGCAGTGGGATCAACGCCCGCATTCTCCAGCAGCAAGGCAGCCACAGGACCTTCTCTTGCCCTTCTTTTAGAAGCCATGGACAGTCAGCCGGCTCAGCTCCTCCAGTGGCCTCCATCCCTCTACCCGCTTGGCCTCCCAAAAAGCCAGCCCTTGTGGAGCACAAAGCTCTTCCTCCCCGGCCCTTCTCCCCCTTGCGCTGACTGGGAGGCTGGCGACAGCTGGGGGAAGTTAGCTCAAATGGAAGAGCATGGGAGAAGTAGTCAGACCCATACACACATTCTCCAGCCTGCTCTGCTCTGCTGTGCTCTGCTGGGCTGGGCTCTAGTGGGGGACCTGCACCTTTCTTTCTGAGCTCTCACTGGAGCACAATCCCTTTCCTCCTCCCTCCCTGCTAGTCTACGCCAAGCTCATTGGCCGGGAGGGAGAGCCACTCAAATACAGAATTACTCACATCCCAGGGGTCCATGAAGGGAATGAGGAGATGGGCGGGAAGTGGGCAGGGGAAGGGAAAGCCCTCTAACAATGGCTCCTTGCTTCTCTCCCTCCAGGCTCAGGGGTCAAGGATGGGCAGGACTCCAGGCTCTGCTTGAGGGATCCTGGCACAGGGGCTGGTGGGGGAGAAAGGATTGTAGATTCTGACCTGCACTCTGGAGAGGAGGTAATAAGTGAAGGGGGCATTTTTGACTCCTCCCCTGCCTCAGTGTCCCCTGGGCTGGAATTCTACATTCCAGAGGAGTAAATAAGGGGGTGAAGCCACTTGGTTAATGAAAACCAGTGCTCTAGGCCAGGTTTGAACTCACAACCTCAGCATAGCACCTCTCAGGACTGCCCTATAAGTACTGTGCACTAACCAATTGTGCCACTGGAGCACCTGTTAATAGGGATTCTCCAAAACCCCTAGGTTGATACAGGCAAGGAGTGACCCCAAAACATTCTCAGTGGGGTTGAGAGCAGAGAGCGACAAGTGTTGTACTTGGTGGGGTGGATTCTTCTTAAGGGTTCCAGGCCCCATTTCACCCTTTTGTTCTTCCCTGTGTAATAACAGAGCTGGTTAAGACTTAATGGAGAGTCTTGCTGCAGACCAGCAGATCTGAAATCACTGATAACCAGCTCTAAGCATTAGTCCTGCTTTGGGACAGTGTCTCTCATGCAATGAACTGCCCAGTCTGCGCTAGCTATGCCAGCTTGGGCTTGGGGATGGGGTCGACAAATAAGTCATGTGGGAAAGACAGCTCCCATTTCTCATTGTTATAGGTCAGGTGGGCCAACTAGGGGAAGAAGCCCATGCTCTCTGTTATCCTGCTTGGGAGCTCAAAATCAGGTACTTGCCTCAGATAAAGGTGCTGCTGGCCTCCCAGAAAACAAGCCACCCCTGCCCAAGGAAAGATCCAAAGGCCTGCCAAAGCCTGGGATTGAACCAGGGACCTTTAGATTTTCAGTCAGGCCTGGTCTACACTAGGACTTTAATTCAAATTTATCAGCGTTAATTCGAACTAACCGCTCAACCGTCCACACCAGGAAGCCATTTAATTCGAACTAGAGGGCTCTTTAGTTCGAATTTGGTACTCCACCCCGGCAGGTGGAGTAACGCTAAATTCGCACTTGCTAGCTCGAATTAGGCTTGGTGTGGATGCTAATCGAACTTAGCAGCTCCGGGAGCTATCCCACAGTGCACCACTCTGTTGACGCTCTGGACAGCAGTCCGAGCTTGGATTCTCTGGCCAGCCACACAGGAAATGACCCGCGAAAATTTGAATTCATTTTCCTGTCTGGGCGGTTTGAATCTGACGTTCTGGTTGCACATCGGGGCGAGCTCCGCAGCACCTGCAACGATGCAGAGCTCTCCAGCAGAGGAGTCTGGGCAATCCCAGAATAGAAAGAGGTCCCCAGCATGGACTGACCGGGAAGTCCAGGATCTGATCGCTGTGTGGGGCGAGGAGTCTGTGCTCTGAGCTGCGCTCCAACAAGCGGAACGCGAAGACCTTCGAGAAGGTCTCTAAAGCCATGAAAGAGAAAGGATACAGCCGGGATGCGATGCAGTGCCGCGTGAAAGTGAAGGACCTAAGACAAGGGTATCAAAAAGTCAGAGCGGCAAACAGACGCTCCGGAGCCCAGCCCCAGACATGCCGCTTCTACGAGGCACTGCATGCCATTCTAGGTGGGTCTGCCACCAGTGCCCCACCAGTGACGGTGGACTCCGAGGACGGAATAGTGTACCGGGACAGTTCCTCCTCCCTGTTCGCCGATGGGGAAGATGAGGAAGGGTCTTTTGAGGACGGCGCAGGCGACATCGAACCCACTCCCGCTTTCCCTGACAGCCAGGATCTCTTCATCACCCTCACAGAGATCCCCTACCAACCGTCCCCGCCCGTGAACCCGGACTCGGAATCAGGGGAAGGATCAGTCGGTAAGTGCTACAAACAGGGAAACATTTATTTTTTTAAGAAACAGGGATATATATAAAAAATAGAAATACTATATAAACATTTTTAAATATGAAACTATACAAACAGCAGGTCTACACACATAGGAATGGAGCAATAGTCCTCTGGGGACAGTTCAAAAAAGCTCTCCGAGAGCAGCTGGAAAAGCCTCAGCAGGAGGTTCCTTGGTAGAGGTGCCTTGTTGGGTGCTCCGTTGAAGCACACTCTTCCGCGCCAGGCCATCCTCAGGTAAAGGGGGACCATCGCCTCGACGAGCATGGCAGCGTAGGGTCCTGGTCTGTGCAGGGCTTCTGTTAGCATCCGCTCTCTCTGAGTCCTCCTGACACGCCTCAGGGTGATGCCATTGTGGAAGTGCTGCATCTAATTAGTGGAATTAGTGTACTGTTACTATTGTGAATGGTAGACTTTTACTTTGCATAAGAATGACCCTCGCTTAACAGAGTTTTACTTTGCATAAGAATGACCCTCGCTTAACAGACTTTTACTTTGCATAAGAATGACCCTCGCATAACAGCCACGTGTTGGAGGCCACAGAGGAAAAGCATACAGTGATCTTTCCCGTTCACTGGCGGGAGGTGCCGCAAAACGGTAATCTTTTCTGCTTTGCACATTGCCTCCAGCGGAGAGCACAGCTAAGCACTAACTGATAAGCACTCTGTACTGTAAGGCTTACCAGGACTTTGTGCAAGAGGGATGCAGCTGTCTCTCCTCGCTTGTGCGCTATCCAGTGCAATGGCGCCGCCAATGAGAGCGTATTCCGAAATCTCGGACTAGTTCTGAGATCTCCTGAGACTTGGTTCCCTCTTTGGTCTTCTTAACTGAAACTGACTAGACTGTGTTTACTGTTGGCAAACATGTATTTGTTCAAGGAAATCACCTACTTTTTCGCATCACACAGCTTCGGCTCCTTCCCAGACTGCCCCGGCATCCCCCTCGCAGAGGCTGGCTCAGATTAGACGCCGAAAGAAAAAGACTAGGGACGACATGTTCCAGGAACTGATGGCCAGCTCCAGAGCAGAGGCGGCAGAGCAGAGACAGTCGAGGGAGAGCCTGTGTCAGCAGCATCGCACACACCTGGAACGGGAGGATAGGTGGCGGCAGGAAGACCAGCAGGCGACTCAAACGCTGCTTGGTCTAATGAGGGAGCAAACGGACACGCTCCGGCGCCTTGTAGATGTTCTGCAAGACCGCAGGCAGGAGGAGAGAGCCCCCCTGCAGTGCATCTGCAACCGCCCTCCAACGCCAAGAAGTCCTGTCCCCCCCTCACCCAAAGTTACAAGAAGGAGGGGCGGTAGGGGCCGTGAGAACTGTCCCTGCAGCGCAGCACACAGATAATGTTCGAGACAACTCTTGCGCTGTAAATTTGTACAAGCTCTTTCCTTACAGCATCAACCAGTCCCAACTCCAAGTTCAAACCCCCCACTGTGTACTACATTATTAAAAGCGGTTTGGTGTTACTGACTGTTTCCGTCACGTTTCTGGTGTCAGAAGACTTTCTGTTGTTCTGTGTGTGTGGGGGGGGGGAATTGTAATTTCAGTGCATAGCCCACAGTGCCATGCTACAGACTTGGCTGCAGGGTCAACTGCAGGGCACACACAGACTGCAGTCACTAGGCACCAGGGACAGTCTGTGTGGTGTATGCTGCCCCGGGTCTTTCCTTGATGTGTATGCTTGTGCAGGGTCCTGGTGCCTGCCATCCCCGAATGTAAAGGCAGGCTTCCCTTCACATGCACTTGGACCGTAGTCACGATCCTCCCCGGTGCCCTGAGCCCCAAAAAGAGACCTCATCCAGGGGCAGATACTCACCCTTCCCCACACCCTCACCTTCCAACGCCCAAACCCACAGCCGTCATGTTAACCCCTATCCAAAGACGGCACCCTCGCCCCTTCCTGCAAACCCACCCATCAGTGCACACCTTACCCAGCACAGAATGCTTCCATGTTTCAACCAAGAAACAGAAATGCAAAGTCAACAAAAGATTTATTATTAATTACTAAAACATGTCCTTAGTTTTAAAACGTCCTTCGGAAGTGGGGGAAACTTGGTTTATGATCAGGCTCTCTTAAAATCAAGTGGACAGTCACAGGTTACCCTGCTCTGCGAGGAAACTCGCTTTCAAAGCCTCCCTGATGCATATCGCTTCCCGCTGGGATATTCTCTCAGCACGGGTGTCTGGCTGTTCGTAAACAGCAGCCAGGCGATTTGCCTCAACCTCCCAAGCGGCCAAAAAGGTCTCGCCCTTGCTCTCACAGAGATTGTGGAGCACACAGCAAGCAGCAATAACTACGGGGATATTCTTTTCGCTGATGTCCGAGCGAGTCAGTAAGGTCCGCCATCTCCCCTTGAGACGTCCGAAAGCACACTCCACCACCATTCTGCACTTGCTCAGCCGGTAGTTGAAGAGTTCCTTTTCACTGTCCAAGGCACCTGTATAGGGCTTCATGAGCCAGGGCATTAGCGGGTAGGCCGGGTCCCGAGGATCACTGTAGGCATCTGCATATCCCCAACTGTTATTTTGTGGTCCGGGAAGAAAGTGCCTGCCTGGAGGCGTCTAAACAGACCAGAGTTCCTGAACACACGCGCGTCATGAACCTTGCCCGCCCACCCGACGTTGATGTTGGTAAAACGTCCCCTATGGTCCACCACAGCTTGCAGCACCATTGAAAAGTAGCCCTTTCGGTTAATGTACTCGCTGGCCTGGTGGGCTGGTGCCAGGATAGGGATGTGAGTCCCATCTATAGCCCCACTGCAGTTTGGGAATCCCATCGCGGCGAAGCCATCTATGATGACCTGGACATTTCCGAGAGTCACTACCTTTGAGAGCAGTTGCTCAACGATTGCGTGGGCTACTTGAATGACAGCAATCCCCACGGTAGATTTGCCCACGCCAAAGTGGTTCGCTACTGACCGGTAGCTGTCTGGCGTGGCAAGTTTCCAGAGGGCTATGGCCACTCGCTTCTGCACACTCAGGGCTGCTCGCATCCGTGTGTCCTGGCGCTTCAGGGCAGGGGCCAGCAAGTCACACAGTTCAAGGAAAGTGCCCTTACGCATCCTGAAGTTTCGCAGCCACTCTGTGTCATCCCAGACCTGCAGCACTATGCGGTCCCACCAGTCCGTGCTTGTTTCCCGGGCCCAGAATCGCCGTTCCACACCATGAACTTGACCCATTGCCACCATGATCTCCACTGCCCGGCGTACCCTGCTTTGTGAGAGGTCTGCGCCACTCTCCTCACCGCGCTGCCGGAGCCTCCTCGCCCGGTTTCTCAGCAGCTGACTGTGGAAGAGGTGGACGATAAGGTGCGAGGAGTTGACAACGGCCATAAGTGCAGCGATGATCGCAGCGGGCTCCATGCTCGCAGTGCTGTGGTGTCCGCGCTGTAACCGACCAGACAAGGGCGCGAACAGATTTCCCGCCGGCGCTTTCAAGGAAGACAGGGAGGGCGTGATTGACGGTTCAATGACGACAGTTACCCAAAACCACCCTCGACACATTTTTCCCCCCAGCATGCATTGGGGGGAAATCCCAATTCCAATGGACAGCGGGAGTGCGGGAACTGTGGGATAGCTTCCCACAGTGCACCGCTTCCAAAGTCGAAGCTGGCCCCGTGAATGTGGACTCAGAAGTTCGAATTTGTGTATTTAGTATGGATACACAAATTCGACTTATTAAGGTCGAATCCACAAATTCGACTTAAGTAGATTCGAAATAGTCCTGTAGTGTAGACAAGCCCTAACACTCTCCCAACTGAGCTACTTTGGCAGCTGTAAAGCAGTGTTTTGGCCTATTGCTTCTCTGTCCGTGATGGTTTTTGCAGAAGTTGCACAAAAAGGACGTCATTGTGAGGTGCCCATGAAGACAAGACTCGCTTTTGCCTGCCTTGCTCAGCTTGACCTGCTGCCTCACCCTGTTCCTGCCCTAGTGCCCGGTTGACCTGGTGGTGGAAGGGGACTGGGGACAGTGGCGTGGGGAGAGTCTGGCCACCACTTGCCACCCCACTCTGTTGTCCTGGCTTCCCACTGGACGTCATTTCGGGAGGAAGTGGGCTTCTGCCTCCCCTCCCTGATTTTCACACCACAGAGGAGTGCGAACAGGAAAACGAACGGCTGCTCCACCCCCCCACCAGAGGAACCCGGCGCCCTTAGCTGCTTCCCTGCTCCCCCCAGCTGTGCTACTGAGTGGAAGCGTCCTGTGCCCATCACACAGAGCTCGATTAATCAAAACCCTCTTCTGCCAGCACCGGGCCTCCTGCTTCTTACACTGGGCCTGCAAGCGAGGGGGCGGCGGGCACAGCACCAAGAGTCTAACCTGTGAGGCAGGAGGCGGCTGATGCCCGCAGCCTGCTGGGAGCTCCCAGAAGTTATTAAAGGACAGAGACTCCTCAATGCCCTTAGTAACAAGGGTTTGGGGCTCACTGAGGCCAGTAAGGGGGTCACTATGTCGGCCCTATAACCCTGGGTGTCAGGTCACTGTGCAGCTTTGATCTAGAGCTCAGATCCCTACAACCGACCAGCAGCCCACAGCCTCCCCCTGGGTCTGCCCCACCTGGTTCCTCCTTACAGGCCGACCTTACCCCCCTTCCAGCCCCGGATTCGCCCCCAATCATCCTACTGCCACTCACAGCCACAGCCGTGGAGGTGCTGAAGGAGGGAGGGGTGACTCCAGGGTGGGGTTCTTCTCTAAAGGTGGCTGGCAGAAAGGTGGTGCTCAGCTCTGTCAGCCACCTGCCCAGGTGCCTCGCTGCCAGGGGGTGCAGATGTTTCTGTAAGGCGATTAAATGGGTATTTTGCTGCTGAATGAATGAGGAATGTGCAATCCTGAGAGGGAATTTCCATCCTTCTTTCTACTGCTCTTTAGGGCCCCAGTGGCCTAATGGACAAGACATTGGCTTCTGAAACCAGAGATTGTGGATTCAAGTCCCATCTGGGGTGGCAAAACTCCTTCTTTCTTGTATATTGCAACAAAGCCCTGGTGTTATTTTCCCCAAGGAATTTGGGAGACGTTTAAACCCAAAGTACTGGATCTTGGGAGCAATCCCCCAGAAACAGCATCTTCCACTTCACAAATCCTTTCTAGACACATCAGTAGCAAACACTTAATACTAGTGTTTGTCTGAGAATAGAAGGAAGGGGAGTGTTTACTCCGACACCTCAGTGAGTGACACAGACAGAAAGAACAAGGCTGTCCTGAAAGAGAATGGATCTGTCTGGAGACAAAGCAGAACCTGAGAATGAGCAACAGTGTGAAAAGAAGAACTTCAAATGTGTGTTAGGTGTTAGATAGGTTGGTCTGACAAATTTCAAGAAAATACCAATGCTCGTACACTGATGCGGACACTGGCTGCTACTGACCTTTTACTGAGAATTCATTGAGAAATATTTTCCTTAACTATGTTATGGAACATTGGGTGGGCTATGAAGGCACCATTCCTCCTGCTTTCGCCCTTTGAGACAACACGGCTACATGGCATGCGGCCAGTGCTCACCTTCCAGTCAACTGCTAGAGAAGACAACACAGACAGGGATGGCAGCAGGGCAGACTGGAGCTCCGCGGAGATGGTGGGACCAGGTCTCATCAATGGGGAGGTGGCCACCCCAGCATGCACAAGGCTGTGCCAGTAAGTGCGGCGTGTGCTCCACGGTGCCCTTACTCCCTGCATGTGGTGGTGGAGGGCAGTTACTGAGTTCGGTTGGTTTGGGAAATTTAGGGCTTGGCTACATTTGCAGAGGTAGAGCGCTGGGAGTTAAACCACAGCAGGGAAACCGCTGCCGTGTGTTCACACTGACAGCTGCAAGCGCACTGGAGTGGCCACATTAGCAGCTCTGGCAATGCCACAGAGAGCAGTGCAGTGTGTTAGCTATCCCAGTGTGCAAGTGGCTGCAATGTGCTTTTCAAATGGGGGACGGGGGTGGAGTGTGACAGGGAGTGTGTTGTGTGAACGTGGGGGGAGCGACAGTGTGTTTGGGGGGCTGAGAGTGTGTCAGCATGCTGTCTTGTGTGTTCAGACAGCAGCAGACCCCTACCTCCCCTCATACACACTCACAACAGCAGCAGCATTCCACACTAATGGTTGCTTTGTCCCAGAGCAGATAAGCAGCCGGCTGTCAGAAACGGAGCTTTGAAAGGGGATATCCGCATGCCTGCAGCCGATTTCAAAACAATGACCAGAGTGGGCACTTGACTTCAGGGGATTATGGGACATTTCCTGAGGCCAAACACAGTGCAGTGACGCAACACGTCATCCACACTGATGCCCGGGGATTTCAGCAGGGCTCAGCGAGCTTTATGCTTCTCATGGAGGTGGATTACCAGGAGCGCTCCACCTACAGAGCCCAGGTGCTCCATGTGCCTTGCGAGTGTGGACACCTCAGGAGTTAGGGCACCCGGGGCTGCTTTAATGGGCTCTAACTTGCAAGTGTAGCCAAGCCCTTAGACTATGTCACTTGTGTGACTTACTTGTGCTATTGTAATAAATACAATAGACGTGCAATGGTCAGAAATTGCACCAGCAGAGAAGTATATTGAAGGGAAACCCTAAGGAAATTAAGAGTTTAAATTATCCTCCACATGTCCCACATCCCACTAAAATGAATCCAACCTACAGGTCACATGGGCAGAAGTATCGGTGTCAGGATGCTACATTGTTAGCATAGTAAATGAAGCTGCAAAATAAATGATGTTTAAATGACCTCATTCTATTTTTTACAATCCTGTGTTAAGAGGTAATAGATACAGATGGACACCAGGCAGGGTCGTTTGGAGGATGAAGCCTTTATGCTTCCATCCCCCACCACTGTCAAGTTTTAGCCAATTAGGACAAGTCAGCAAATAAGAAAAACCTTAGGTCTCAGTAACTGCTGCAGGTAGCAAAGTCCTACAGGGAGCAGTTTCTGGCACTACACCTGCGCAGCTCTGCTCCCCGGCTCTTCTCGGGCTCCTGCTCTCTCCTTAGCTCTGCCCCACTCTGGCCCAGGCAGGGCCAGCTCCCACGGAGGATGGGACCCCCTGGCCTGGTGACTCCCTCATTACACTGCCTGGCCTGTCAGTGCGGCTAACTTGGAGCTTTGGCCTCTCCCCATTGCCCAGGGGACTGTCAGTCTCAGGGTCCTGATTTCCCATTGGCCCTTTCCCCTTCTACTGGGACTGGGAACTAGCCAACCAAACCCCCCCACTAAGCTTTAGTAAGGGGCCAACAGTCCCTTACATGAGCCGGCCCCATGAGGGTCACTGATGGCCAGAGAAGGCAGCATGAGCTGGTCCCATGGTGTAATGGGCAGCACTCGGGACTCTGAATCCTGCAATCTGAGTTTAAATCTCAGTGGGACCTTGTGGTAAAGCCCTTGAGCTCATACTGCTCCACTTCCCTGTCTCCAGCTCTGCAAGAGCAATTTTTTCCCCTCCTGCTGGATGGGTCAGGGCTCTAGAACTGACACCTGAGGGTTGGGATTCTCACGGCTTCACCTGGTGCCCACAAGTCTGGCACTTGCCACTGTGCTTGAAGGAAGCAGGGCTGGGCAGGTGGGAGCCCAGCACCTCTCCTCCTCTGCGCACCTAGAGCAGAGGCGGCTGGTGCTGACAGCTCCAAGGGAAGGCTTAAAAGCCACAGAGGCCAGGGCAAGAGGAGGAGAGGACCATGCCTATGTGTGGCCAGCAGACAGCCACAGGGCCAGCCTGCTCCCTGCTGTGCTGAAGGCCACCCACAGACCAGCATGCAGGGCGGCTGCTGATGTTTCTCAGGTCATCTACTGAGGGGGCTGAGACACTCTGGGCACAAGAAGTTAAGTTCCCAGCGACAAGTGAGACTTAATTGTATGGAGCCAGGTGCAGGGCTTTGGCAGGGAGGCTCGGGCATTGGGGATTGAGGTGCAGCGGATGGACCAGCTGTCTAGGCACAGAGATTTAGTCTCCCTGAGGAGGAGGAGGAATCCTGCTGACAGGCAGTGGCTGTGCAGAAAAAGAGGAGGGGTTCCTGGGACTTTTTTTGCCTCTCTTTTGCCTGCCTGCTCACTCTTGCCTGCACACTGGGATAATCACTCTTGTGGTGAATGGTGAAGATGTTTCCTAACAAGCCCAGGTAGCTCAGTTGGTAGAGCATCAGGCTCTTAATCTGAGGGTCCAGGATTCAAGCCCCTGTCTTGACACCCAGCTTTTAAGTTGCCTTGTGTGCCAGGAGCCAAACGCTGTTCACAGCCACACAGGGATTCCCAGAAGCTGGGGCCATTTCCTGGAAAGGTTCCTTTCCTTAGCAAGCAGGAGAGAGGCCACATCCACAGGAGCAGGCCTAGAACACAGTGTCTCTGGCTGCCAGGAAGTGCTGTGGGGCCAGGTGCTGAGAAAGCCCAGAGGGGGAGCAGCAGAGGTGGGGGGAAGTGAGAGAGAGAAGCAATGAAGACAGAGCCCAAGTGTACAGGGGGCATCTGGTCTGGCTATTGTGGGGAATTTCCCTGGTTTATACATGACCCTGGTGGAATTGGCTGTAGAAAGGATCTGAGTCCCCACCCCCTTACCCAGAGGCTGCCTGACCTCGAGGACTGTTAGGATACAGAGATTCAGGCCTGTCTGCAGAGGCCTGTACTTTAAGAATTTAGGTGTATTTTTATCACTTAGCTAGTTATAAAGATATAAAAGAGAGAATAAAAAATCACTGTCTGTCTGTGTAATGGCCTTCTCTCACTGTGACAGTCTGAGGCCTGGTTCTTCGGCTAAGCAACAAAGGCAGCCATAAGCTGGGAAGTGTATGGTCACATCCTCACATTCCCAACTAGTCACATTGAAATAAGGTGCGATTGGGCTGTTAGGAATACAATCCTGCCCTGATATTCCTATCACCTCCAGAGAAAGGGAAACTTAGTTTGGTAGCATCCTGTCTGGCAAGAACTCACTTATCAATAGACACAGCTGGAAAACCCTTATGTCTGTATAGATGTAGTTGTGAAATCCTCCCTTCTGTATTGTTTTGTATGTTTATTTGCATGGTCTCTGTCTGGGTCTGTGATTGTTTCTGTCTGCTGTATAATTAATTTTGTTGGGTGTAACCAGTGAAGGAGGTGGAATATAACCATGTTACAGTATATTAGGACTGGTTAGTCTAGAGAAGGAGTGAGGGTACCAGGCAGTGTGGCGGTCGGGGCCGCGTGGTGAGTGTCGGCTGAGCGCTGGCCACCCCCTTCTCTCTCCCCACTCCCTCCCTTCCCCACTAGACCGGGCGCGCACTCTGCAGCACAGGGAGTCCCCTGGCTCCGGCCGCCCTGTAGGGTTTTTTTTTGTTTTTTCCCTGCTTTACCGGCCGCGCCGTTGTTCTTCCCCTCATCCCCTGCTTTGCTGCTCCAGCCCCACCATTTTTGTGTTGTCCCCGCCACTTTGCCACTCCAGCCTCGTCGTGTCCCCGCTTTGCCACTTCAGCCGCACCGTATCCCCCCCCACACCCCCACTGTGCCGCTCCACCCGTGCCGTTTTCCCCCCCTGTTTTGTTGCTCCGGTGGCCCCACCCCATTTTTTTTTGCTTGGGGTGGCAAAAAAGGCATTGCCGGCCCTGCCCACACCTGACTCCTGCCATTGTTACAGGGGCCTGACAAGCTTTACTTGTGTTTGGATTCTGCAAAGCAGAGGAGCAGGTGAGGTTTTCCTTGCAAGTTGTGTGTGAGTGAATCTTTGGCCAGGTCTGCACTACAAAGTTGTTTCAGCAGAATTATATTGCTCAGGTGTGTGAAAAACACACAACGCTCCCTCGGTCGGCAGCTTGTGGCCGGTGTACACACTGCAATGCCACGTCTGGCGACAAAACTGCCCTGTTTTGTTGACAAAATAAAACGACTTCGATGAGAGGTCTAGAGCTTTTTGCAGCAAACTTAAAGTGACAGAGTAGATGCTGCTGTTCATTATATCACCATAACTGGCCTTCCCCAGTATCCCACAATGCCCGCCGTGAACTCGCCTGCCCTGCATTCCTGCTACAGAGCCATGCCCCCCCCCCCTTTCATCGCTCTGGGAAGTTCTCACAGTTGAGCCTGCTGCTCTGCTCCGGCAGCCAGGAGCAAATCACTGCCATGGATGCTGCTCTCTCCCGCCCTGCGAACACAGAGCAGGGTGGCGGGAACTTCCTTACATTGTGGGGGGGGGGGGGGCACCGGCATCCGAATTGTGACACCCCCAGGACACCCCTTCCCTCGAGGAGGCTCTTACCTTCTAAACAGGGACATCTGTTTTCTAGTAAAATCACTAAAAGGGAAGGAGAAAACTCAAAAAAGGCTCCTTCTGGCGCTCACATTCGTGAACCCGAATACTCTCTCAGTCCTCAAAGAGAGACCTGGAGAAGGAGACTTGCTGAAGCAAAGCCACAGGGGTCTCTGAGGTTTCCCTGGCCCCTCACCCCTGTCCTGCCTGGCTGATGTCAGCATCTCTCTGTGAGGTCACCACCTCCCCACCACCCTTGACCAATAGTCTGAGGTCCTGCAAAAGGCCTTTGTGATGTCACTGCCACACCCCTCCCTTGCTGTGCTAATGTCCTGCCCCTGGCCAGGCACTTTGGAGGTTTGAGCTACTCCCTGTGGATCAGCCCACTCAAGGAGCGTTCGTTCTAGGAAGCAAGCCAGCTAGACAGGAAAACATCAGATGCTGCTCCCAATGCTACACTCAGTTTTTCAGAAATTAGTTGACTTTATGGCCAGAAGAGACCATTAGAACATCTAATCTGACCCCATGCATATCACAGGCCTCCTGTATGACACAATAGCTACTTTTGGGGCAAACACATTCCAGAAAGGCAGCTAGTCTTCATTAAATGACATCAAGAGATGAAGAATCCACCACTTTCCTTGGTAGCTTGTTCCTGTGGTGAATCATCCTCGCTGTTGAATATTTGTGCCTTAGTTGTAATATGAATTTGTCTCTTTTCACCTTCCAGCCATTGGGTCTTGTTATGCCTTTCTCTGCGAGATTAAAGAGCCCTTTCATACCCAATCTTTTCTCTTCATTAAGGCACTTCAACACTTCAATGAAGTCACTTTTCATTCATGAAGGACCCCCCGCCGCCGAATTGCCGCCGAAGACCCAGAGTGGAAGAATCTCCGGAGGCCCGGACCCCACGAGAGTTTTCCAGAGCTCCCGGAGTTAGTGAAGGACCCCGCTCCAGGAGCCCCAAAAAACTCTTGTGAGGGCCTGCGAGACCAGGGCAAATTGCCCCACTTACTCCACCATCTGGGCGGCCCTGATGGGACCTGGAGCTACTGTTATTTCAGGACTCCTGTGAGACCCTCAGCTGGTTGGTTTGCACTCTGCTCTTGGGACTCTCTCTCCTCCTCCCTCTCTGCTGCTCTCCTCCCCTAGACATTGAACCCAGCCCTTGCTGCTGCCAACACCAACTGGCAGAAGGGCCTATAAGTCCCCTGCCTGAGGGGAGGCCAATGCATGTGGTCGGCCATAAGCAATATGATATTTTCTGTCTTATTCGCTATCCCTTTCTTAATGATTCCCAAGATTCTCTTTGCTTTTTTGCCCGTCGTTGCACACTGAGTGGATGTTTTCAGAGAACTATCCACAGTGACTCCAAAATCCCTCACTTGAGTGGCAACAACTATTTTTGGCCTCGTCATTTTATATGTAGAGCTGGGATTATGTTTTCCAATGTGCATCACTTTGCATTTATCAACAAATCTGTCATTTTGTTGCCCTTTCACCCAGTTTTGTGAGCTCTTTTTGTAACTCTTCGCAGGCTGTTTTGGACTCAACTTTCCTGAGTAGTTTTGGATCATCTGCAAATTTAGCCACCTCGCTGTTTACCCCTTTTTCCAGATCGTTTATGAATATGTTGAATAGTACTTGTCCCAGACCTCCTGGGGGACACCGCTATTGACCTCTCTCCATTTTGAAAACTCACAATTTATTCCTACCTTGTAACCAGTTATTTACCCATGAGAGGACCTTCCCTCTCATCCCATGAGAGTGTAATAGAGCAGAATAGGGCTTCCTTGGGAGGGGGGAGTGAACAGAGAATATATCAGGGGGTTGTGCACATTTATTGTCCTGGTGAAAAAGTGTGTCTGATACTCAGTCTTTGCTGTTCCTGCCAGCTGTGACTGCTGAGGACATTTTCCTTCTCTACTCCAGGGTCTCTCCTCTGCCAGATTCTCAGCAAGTCAGGCCCCCTGCAGACTATGGCAGAGCAGTTTGGTAATAGGCTGCAGGACTCACCACGTAAGAATGTAACTGCTGTAACCACTTGACTGTCCATGGGCCAAATCCTGCAGCCCTGGCAGCCCAGGATAACCTCCCACTGATGGTGATGGGAATTGAGCCTTTGTAACTAGCTGCTGGTACCTGTGGTCTCAGCTATGGATTAAACTGGTGGCAAACACAGCTTCAGCCAAAGAAGTGAAGGCTGTAAGTGAAAGAGCAAAGCTGGCCATCCGGGGAGCTGCTGCAGTCCCGTAACCACAGCTGGAAGGGAGAAGAGGAAAAACTCCCTAAAGTGCTGGGAGCAGCCCCGAGAAAAGGAAGTTTATCAGTGAGATCAGTAGCAATAACTGTGAAATGAAGGAGTGCTTTCTCCTCTGTGCTGACATGGTTGAATTGTGTTGCTTTACTGTGAGGATAAGCTTTAAAATATCCTGCTCCAATTTCAGGATGGGTCTGTAACCATAATCAGTCTCTGTGGGAAGTGGCCTCTAGATAGTGATCTTTGGGCAGAGCTGGCTGAAGAGCCGTCCTACTCACCAGGAGATCCTGGCTTGGCCTGCCAGTTCTTCCTTGTGGAACCTGGCTTTTCTGTCAGGCTCCTTTCTTTTATTTCTTCTCATAAAAATAAAAGACCTCACTACACAATCCTTGTAAGTGCTTATTCAAGACACAGAGAACCTTCCTTGCAGCTAAGTCTTGGAAAGTGTTAAATGGTAAGTCTGGAGCTGATGGAAAGGTTACCATGACTCAGAGTTGAGCTGAAGTTGCTGTGAGTGGAACACAGAGCACTAATCAGTATCTGATCACAGCAGCTTGTGGGAGAAGCACATGTTAGAAGCCCTCTGTCAGCTCAGCTGTGGCTTTCTGTGCACTGAGCCAGCCTGCTCAAGGTCTGCAAGTCTTGATGGAAATGAGGAACATTTTTACTTTGGAATTTGAAGGTGTAGTCTTGGACCATCAAGTGTAGTGGTTGCAAATGCTCCCTTGGGAAGGCACCATGGCTTAGCTGGCTAAAGCACCTGCCTAGTAAACAGGAGATCCTGGGTTCAACTTCCAGTGGTGCCTTGTTCTATAGCTGTTGTCTCCTCTGCTCACATTTTCCTGTGTCCTTCTAGGTTACAGAAGAGACCTCCCTTGACGATCCAAGTAATTGCTTGTGAAGGGAAAAGGCTTCTTTCCAGCGGAGCGTTGGAGAGAATCAAATCCTCAGTCTGGAGTTGATCAAAAGGCTATTGGCATTGGCAAGGAGGTTGCTCCGGCTGCAATATGTTGTGACAGGAGAGGCTGTGTTGGGCACCCATGCGATTCGCTGGGGATATCTGTGCACAGAGCCCCTTCTAGAGGGTTCTCTGGAGGGCTTGCAGGAAATGGAGAATTACTGTCTTTTCACCTTTCATGTTATTGTTGATGAAAAATGGAACAGTTAGGGGAGAAGTCCCAGAGCATGGCACCATGGCAGGGCTTGCCAAGAGAGCTGCTGGATAAAGAGCAGATTCAGGATCCAGCATCCAGTGCTGCCTTGCTGAACGTGCCTCCTCTTGTCCCCTTTTGGTCAATCTTTTTTGTTAACGGAGAAGCTCGACTCTGGCTAGCCATACAAATGCTTGCAAAAGAAACGGGTCTTTTTGCTGACAACTGTCAAAACATGGAAACAAAGTCAAGGTCACTGAAACTCATCTTGCATGTGCAGTTGTTGAAGCTACAAAGCAGAGCACTAAGCACAGTATTACCATGACTGGTCACAGCAGGATCTCTGTGTGGTGGGATCTGTGGGGTACAAGCCCAAACTGTGGAACTGCTGTGTCCTCTTCTCTCTCCAGTCTGGGCTGTGTCTTACAATGCTGCACTAGTGACAAGCAGCAAAACCCCCTCCGTGTGCTGTGATCACTCAGCCAACAACATGCAGCAATGCACCCAACTAAGTTGCATGAAAGCTCTGTAAATCACTCCTCAATTATACATAGAGAGACACCAGCATATCTCCCCAGCCCTCAGCCTTGCACCTCAGAAATGTACCGTCTTACACTGCTCAAAACCTCTTGAAAAGTGCAAGCTCATTAATTAATTCACCCCTTCCTCAAAAGAAAGTGAACATGCACCAGCCTTTTAATCTGAGCAGCTTTCCCAAGCACTTTAGACAATTTCACAAGTAAGTATAAAACATTAAAATAAGTTTATTAACTACAGAAAGATAGATTGTAAGTGATTATGAGTGTTAGGCAGAGAGGTCAAAGTTGGTTACATAAATGAAAATATCAGAGGGGTAGCCATGTTAGTCTGGATCTGTAAAAGCAGCAAAGAGTCCTGTGGCATCTTATAGACTAACAGACGTTTTGGAGCATGAGCTTTCGTGGGTGAATACTGTGGCAGAGCTCTGACCTTGCTCCCATGGGTCCTGTGCTTCTAGGTGGTTTATGCTGCCTCAGTGGCTCACTGCGACCCTCCATGTAGCCCTTCTCTGTCTAGGGCCAGAGTTACAGTCTACTGAGCCCTTTTCATCATAGGCTGCAAGGAGGTTGGGGAGAGAACTCCCACAGTCTCTGTTCAGCCTCCTGTCCTAACAGGGACCTGACTTCCCCTCCCAGGAGCTGTTCCTGTAGTGGTGGGTTGGGGGGAACCCGGGCCCACCCTCTACTCCGGGTTCTAGCCCAGGGACCCTAATGGTAGCAGTTGTTGGCAGCCAACCTTTCACTGCCAGAGTTGCTGCATTTCCCTGGGCCACTTCCCCACAGCTCTCCTGCTTCTCCCTTCTTCACCCTTACCTTAGGGCTCCTTTAACGATGGTTTGAGGGTGTCTTCAGTAACCAGCCCTTCAGCCACACTTCGTCTCCTCTGGCTCCCTGACTCCCCTGCCTGACTGGAGTGAGCCCTTTTTATAGTATCAGCAGGGCCTTAATTAGAGTCAGGTGGTCACATTAACTGAATGGCCTCACCTGACTCTTTACAGCTTAATTAGAGTCAGGTGTTCTCATTAGCCTGGTGCAGCCCCTGCTCTGGTCAGTCAGGGAACAGAAAACTGTTAATCCAGTGGCCAGTATATCTGCCTTCTGCTATTCTGCTGTACCCACCTGGCCTGGATCTATCACAATGCCCACTTCGTCGGATGCAAGACTTGCATCCGACGAAGGGTATTCACCCACGAAAGCTCATGCTCCAAAACGTCTGTTAGTCTATAAGGTGCCACAGGATTCTTTGCTGCTTTTATAAATGAAAATAGAATCTCAGTGTCACATTCTATACCTTTGGGGGAGCGGGCTGTAACCCCCATATTCCTCATTTTCATATAATCATGATCTTACATATAGAGCATGACTTGTAAGATATCAGGGGAAAGGATATGATCTGCTGAAAGTCATTTCTCTACCGATCTATGTATACCATTCATGCATATGAAGTTATGAGAATTGTGTAGTGTGGTTGTCACTATGCTGTAAGTTGGGGGAATCAGCCATCACCTGCATGAGGCCACACACGGGGAATTGCTCAGCCTTGCTTGGAGAGACGCAGTGATGCTCACCTGACTCTGAAGAGGGCCACAAAGCCAATGGGGAAGAAAGGACATGATAAAAGGAGAGACATTCGCTATGCTTTATCTCTCTCTTCCACCTACAGCCATCACCACACCAAGCGACTGAAGAGCTGATGAAAGGGGAGAGCCTGGCTGAAAAGCAACCAGCCAGCCTGTAGTGAGAAGCATCTAAGTTTGTAAGGGCATTGAAAGGGTTAAGATCAGCTTAGAATGTGTTTTGCTTTTATTTCACGAAAACAGTGAGGAGTCCGGTGACACCTTAAGGACTAACAGATTTATTTGGGCATAAGCATTCGTGGGTCAAAAACCCACTTCCCCAGATGCTTGGGGTGAAAATTGCAGATACAGACATAAATATATATTGGAACATGACATGAAGGGAGTTACCTTACAAGGAGAACCAGTGTTATAGGCCAATTCAGTAAGGGTGGATGTGGTTCACTCCCAATAATTGATGGGGAGGTGTCAATACCAAGAGAGGGAAAATTGCTTTTGTAGTGAGCCAACCACTCCCAGTCCCTATTCAAGCTCAAATTAATGGTGTTAAGTTTGCAAATAAATTGTAACTCTGCAGATTCGCTTTGACGTCTGTTTTTGAAGTTTTTTGAACGGCTACTTTTAAATGTTACTGAATGTGAATATAGAACAGGAGTACTTGTGGCACCTTAAAGACTAACACATTTATTTTAGCATGAGCTTTCGTGAGCTGCAGCTCACGAAAGCTCATGCTAAAATAAATGTGTTAGTCTCTAAGGTGCCACAAGTACTCCTGTTCTTTTTGCAGATACAGACTAACACGGCTGCTACTCTGAAACCTGAATGTGAATATGTGAATGGGTTAGTGAATGTGTAAATGCATTAGTGCCTCTGCAAGTCACATATGGTCTAGTGGTCAGGATTCCTGTTTTTTCACCCAGGCGGCCTGGGTTCAATTCCCAGTGTGGGAACAGTCCAGAGCTTTTGCTCAGAAGGGAGGGAGGAAATGAAAGGAATGGGAAGGGATCCTGCCAGCAGGGGAGTTGGACAGTGTTCAGAGGGGATCCCAGAAGTGGGGGTGGGGGCAGTAGCATAGCTGGCGGGATTCAGCAGAAGCAGCCTCTTCCCATCAGGCTGGCAAGCAGAGAAGCAGCGTCTGCTGGCTGCATGGCCAGAGGAGCCGTAGGACGGCAGCGGCAGGCCGGTGTGGAAGCCGCGCCTGCCAGCTGGCGCTGCCCACCACACTGCTGGAGGAGTCGCAGGACAGCAGGCCGGCGTGGAAGCGGCGCCTGCCGGCCGGTGCACACACACCCAAGCCCTGGGACAGGAGCCGGGGACAGGCGGCAGCGCAGGAGGGAAGGTGAGCGGGTGGAGGGTCTGGTCTGGTCTGAGGGGGAGCCAAGGGGGCGTGGCCAGAGGGGGAGCCAAGGGGGGGGCGCCTTTTTATGTTTTTTGCTCCCCCTATGCTGAAAACCTGGCTACGCCACTGGGTGGGGGGCAGAGCTCTGAGGGGAGATCAGGGAAGGATCCCGGCTGTGTGGGAAGTGGGCAGCATGGAGAGTCCAGGCCTGGCATGGGGAGTGGGAAGAGGGAATGTGTCCCTCTAAACTCACCACCGGCAGACTCGGCAGGACTGGAAGAATTACGTGTTTGTTGGTAAATGTCAATTTCTGTGTAAACACACGACCCAATGGCAAAATATTTCCATCGATAATAATCAAAATTGACAGATGGGCAAACTAAGAAACGTGCTGCTTGAGAACGTGTCCTGTTCTAATCCATTAGGGGACCCTTCTGCCTTAGGCACCACCATATGGGTGTTTCATTTCCCTCCCCATTTTCACACAGAAACACAATTTCCTTTGTACAGATCCAAGAACAGCAAAAACTCCCTGTGTCTCTTGTCTGAGCCAGGGCATTCGATTCCATTGAAACCTTCTCTCCTGCAATGGCAATGGTCAGACAGAGGGGACGTGTCCACCTTCCCCCACCACCCCCGGCAGTGAGATATTCCCTCTCCTCTTCATGCTGCTGTTGTTATTCCATGAGTTATCAAGGATGGAATAAAAAGCTGAGTTTACTCCAGGGTGAGGAAAGAAAGGAGCCACCAACTCCCTGAAAAATCTCAGTGCCCAGAGAAAACCTGCCCTGCTATTGGACTCACAGAGGTGCTGGCGATATGACGGGAAAAGGGACTGTCTGATTTGCCAAGGCAGGGAATGAACAATCTACAGCAACATCTTTAACCACAAACACACTCTAACCATATCCAGCCAGTAGGGAAATGGGCAGGAATTCTTGCTGTTCAGCCATGGCCACACGTACAGAGCTGCACAGCAGTGAGTGTGCTGGGGAAGCTGGTCTGAGCAAACCATTGGAAATGACCCTTCAGTGAGAACAGAACCAGAGTATAGAAAGGCCCCTGTGTTAAGTGGTTGTGGCTGAGGGCTTAGGGAGCTGGGCTAGAAAACCATGGGTGTCTTTCAGTGGAGGCTTGATTCTTTCCAGCAAGGCAAGGCTGGTGTGTGGTATCTTCATGGTTGTACTTTCAGTGTCAGACCACACACAGACACAGTGCACCAATTATTATTATTATCACCCACAGTGCACCAAGTCTAGACGTATTCAGAGGCTAAGGACATGTCAACATTTCAAACATTGAGTCTATGTCACTGCAGCTCATTAATGGAGCTGCTCTATGCCAGAGTTTCTCAAACTTCCTTTCACTACAACCCCCTTCTGCCAAAAAACTTACTACATGGTCCCTGGGAAGGGAGGTGGAAGGATGTCGTATCTTATACTGACATGTGCCAACTTCTCATAAACTCAAGGCTGGATCTGTGGGAAGAACGTCTCCCTATAGAAGAGACTAACACAATAGGAACAGGGATTCTTTGTTCAATCTGTAGCTCTGAACAAGACACAATTCTTTAGTTCTTAGCTCCAAAACCTGGCAATTTGCTGACCAGGCCTATCTTAGCAAGCAAGGCTTTCTGTTTACCCAGCTTTCTCTTAGCTGATCATGATTTGCTAGGCCTCTGGTCCGTTGACCATACTCTGGACTTTGGGTCTGGAAAAGAGCTGGCACAATCCAAAGACCAGGTTGTTATACAAAATGCACATGGATTTTAACCCTTCACATCCAGTAATGGCAAAGTTCTTGGTTCAGGCTTGTAGCAGTGATGGAATAAACTGCAGGTTCAAATCAAGTCTCTGGAGTCCATCCACAGCTGGGATGGGTCATTCAGTCCTTTGTCTAGAGCTTCAGTTTGTAGCAAAGTCCCTCCAGAGGTATGAAGCAGGATTGAAGACAAGATGGAGATGAAGCATCAGCCTTGTATAGTCTCTTGCCATGTGGTCTTTGCTTTCTTTGTCTCAAGGACACTCTATGCAGCATGTGGCATAGAAAAACTTAAGAGTTCTGTCCACAGGCAGGTCCCTGCACACCTTGCTGAGGCACAAGGCGTATCTGCCTTCTCTCAATGGGTCGATTGTACAGCTGATGTTCCTTAATGACCCATCAAACAGGCTAGACAGAACTGACACCAACTTGTCTGGGGTGTTCCCTGGAAGCACAGCACAAGTTTGAAATATGGGCAGCATAGAGCCAATATTCATAACATCAACTACAAAAATGATACACATCTAGAGATAGCATCATTATAATCAGCCAATCAGAACCTCTCCATAGACCCCTTACACGACAACCTTTCTAACATATTGGCTGCAAATATAGAACAGTGGTCCCATGGTGATCTATGCAGTTACAGATTATGTCAATAACATCACAGGAGGTGACACGGCATCAGTGAGACTGATACTGGAATACTGCCTCCAGTTTTGGTGTCCTCATTTGAAAAAGATGTTGTGAAATTGGAGCTGGGGCAGCAAAGAGCCACCAAGGAAATTGGTGGATTCTCCATCTCCTGATGTCATTTAATGAAGACTAGCTGCCTTTCTGGAATGTGTTTGCCCCAAAAGTAGCTATTGTGTCATACAGGAGGCCTGTGATATGCAGGGGGTCAGATTAGCTGCTCTAATGGTCTCTTCTGGCCATAAAGTTGACTAATTTCTGAAAAACTGAGTGTAGCATTGGGAGCAGCATCTGATGTTTTACTGTCTAGCCGGCTTGCTGCCTAGAACGAACGCTCCTTGAGTGGGGTGATCCACAGGGAGTAGCTCAAACCTCCAAAGTGCCTGGCCAGGGGCAGGACATTAGCATAGCAAGGGAGGGGTGTGGCAGTGACATCACAAAGGCCTTTTGCAGGACCTCAGACTATTGGTCAAAGGTGGTGGGGAGGTGGTGACCTCACAGAGAGATGCTGACATCAGCCAGGCAAGACAGGGGCGAGGGGCCAGGGAAACCTCAGAGACCCTGTGGCTTTGCTTCAGCAAGTCTCCGTCTCGAGGTCTCTCTTTGAGGACTGAGAGAGTATTCGGGTTCACGTACGTGAGTGCCAGGAGGAACCTCTTTTGAGTTTTCTCCTTCCCTTTTAGTGATTTTACTAGAAAACATCCGTCCCTGTTTAGAAGGTAAGAGCCTCCTCGAGGGAAGGGGTGTCCTGGGGGTGTCACAGTTCAGATGCCGGTGGCCCCCCATGTAAGGAAGTTCCCGCCACCGGCTTTGTGTTCGCAGTGCGGGAGAGAGCAGCATCCACGGCAGTGATTTGCTCCTGGCTGCCGGGGCAGAGCAGCAGGCTCAGCTGTCAGGACTTCCCAGAGCAATTAAAGGGGAGGGGCCCATGGCTCTGTAGCAGGAATGCAGGGCAGGCGAGTTCACGGCGGGCATTGTGGGATACTGGAGGAGGCCAGTTATGGTGATATAATGAACAGCAGCATCTACACTGACACACAGGGTATGTCTACACTACGGAATTATTCTGAATTTACATAAACCGGTTTAGCAAAACAGATTGTATAAAATTGATTGCGTGCGGCCACACTAAACACATTAAATCGGTGGTGTGCGTCCACGGTCCGAGGCTAGCGTCGATTTCTGGAGCGTTGCACTGTGGGTAGCTATCCCGTAGCTATCCCATAGTTCCCGCAGCCTCCCCCCCTCGTTGGAATTTCCGGGTTGAGATCCCAGTGCCTGATGGGGCAAAAATCATTGTCGCGGGTGGTTCTGGGTACAGCCTCACCCCTCCCTCCCTGAAAGCAGCAGACAACCGTTTCGCGCCTTTTTTGCTTGGTGAACTGTGCAGACGCCATAGCACAGCAAGCATGGACCCTGCTCAGCTCAATACCGCAATCGTGGATGTTTTAAACACCTCGCGCACTCTCGTGCAGTATATGGTGAACCAGGACCTTCAAACCGAGGCGAGGAGGAGGCGGATACGGCAGCGCGGCGATGACAGTGATGAGGACGTAGACACAGAATTCTCTCAAACCGCGGGCCCCTGCGCTTTGGAGATCCTGATGGTAATGGGGCAGATTCTATCCATTGAACGCCGATTTTGGGCCCAGGAAACAAGCACAGACTGGTGGGACCGCATTGTGTTGCAGGTGTGGGACGATTCCCAGTGGCTGCGAAACTTTCGCATGCGTAAGGGCACTTTCATGGAACTTTGTGACTTGCTTGCCCCTGCCCTGAAATGCCATAATACCAAGATGAGAGCAGCCCTCACAGTAGAGAAGCGAGTGGTGATAGCCCTGTGGAAGCTTGCAACGCCAGACAGCTACCGGTCAGTCGGGAATCAATTTGGAGTTGGAAAATCTACTGTGGGGGCTGCTGTGATGCAAGTAGCCAAAGCAATCACTAAGCTGCTGCTACGAAAGGTTGTGACTCTGGGAAACGTGCAGGCCATAGTGGATGGCTTTCCTGCACTGGGATTCCCTAACTGTGGGGGTGCGATAGATGGAACCCATATCCCTATCTTGGCACCGGAGTGCCAGGGCATCTAGTACGTAAACCGGAAGGGGTACTTTTCAATGGTGCTGCAAGCACTGGTGGATCACAAGGGACGTTTCACCAACATCCACGTGGGATGGCCAGGGAGAGTTCATGACGCTCGCGTATTCAGAAGCACTACTCTGTTTAAACGGCTGCAGCAAGGGAATTACTTCCCAGACCAGAAAATAACAGTTGGGGATGTTGAAATGCCTGTCGTTATCCTGGGGGACCCAGCCTACCCCTTGATGCCATGGCTCATGAAGCCATACACAGGCAGCCTGGACAGTGGTCAGGATCTGTTCAATTACAGGCTGAGCAAGTGCAGAATGGTGGTGGAATGTGCATTTGGCCGTTTAAAGGCGCGCTGGCGCACATTACTGACTCGCTCAGACCTCAGCCAAACCAATGTCCCCTATGTTATTGCTGCTTGCTGTATTCTCCACAATCTCTGTGAGAGTAAGGGGGAGACCTTTATGGCGGGGTGGGAGGCTGAGGCAAATCACCTGGTCGCTGATTACGCGCAGCCAGACACCAGGGAGATTAGAAGAGCACACCAGGAAGCGGTGCGCATCAGAGAAGCTTTGAAAACGAGCTTCATCAATGGCCAGGGTACACTGTGACTGCTGTGTTTGTTGATGAACACCCAACCCCCTTGATTGACTCAGTCCCTGTAAGCAACTCACCCTCCCCCATCGAGTACAGCTGACTTGTGCAAATAAAGTCACTATAGTATAAAAATCAGGAATTCTTTATTAATTCATTATAAAAAGAGGGAGAGAAGTAAGGGTGTGGTTTGGGAGGAGAATAGGAGGGAAGGAAAAGGCCATTTAAAAATTTCACAGTAACGACAGCCTTCTGGTTGGGCTGTCCACGGGGGTGGAGTGGGTGGGTGCATGGAGCCTCCCCCCACGCGTTCTTACACGTCTGGGTGAGGAGGATGTGGAACATGGTGAGGGTTGAGGGTGGTTATACAGGGGCTGCAGCGGCACTCTGTGATCCTGCTGCTGTTCCTGAAGCTCCACCAGACGCTGGAGCATGTCAGTTTGATCATGCAGCAGCCCCAGAGTTGCATCCTGCCACCGCTGATCTTCCTGCCGCCACCGCTGATTTTCCTGCTGGTCTTCCTGCCGCCACCTCTCATCTCCGGTGTCTTTCCTGTCCTCACGTTCACTGGCATCTTTCCTGTAATTTGATACCACGTCCTTCCACTCATTCAGATGAGCTCTTTCCTTGCGTGTAACTTCCATAATATCTGAGAACATTTCATCTCGCATCGTCTTTGTCCTCCGCCTTATCTGTGCTAGCCTTTGGGATGAAGGAGGGACACTTGAAAAATTTGCAGCTGCATGAGGGAGAGAAATATTTTAAAAGATACATTTTACAGAACAATGGTTATACTCTTTCACAGTGAACAGCACTATTCACCTTACATAGCACATGTGATTTCCCTACAAGGTCGCATTTTTCATCTTAATACTGAGCGCCTGCAGCTCTGGAGTTACAGATCTCACAGACACAGGTCCGGGCATCAGAATTCAGCTTGCATGCGGCCATGGTAAGCCACTGTCTTTCGGCTTCTGTAGTGATTTACCCCTCCCCCCAACGCATGGCTAATACCATGCTAGCTCCCTGCTAATCAACACCCTTCCCACCCCCCCCCACCCACTGCGTGGCTGGTAGCTTGGGGAAGATCCCCGCTGACCAACCACGAAAAGATCATCGGCATTTCACTCCTCCTCCCCGCTTGGCTAAGTGCAGGAAAGTTTTTTTAAGCTGCTGCAGTCCACGAACCCAGTAGGAAAATGGCCATCCCCTTACTTAAATTCCTGATTTTTAACCAGGTTATCCTGAACGATATCACTTTGCTGAGGATCACACAGCGAGATAAAGAACGGATGCTTCTTGAATGCCAGCAGTCACCGGGACCATACGCTGCTATGCTTTGCCATGCAATGATACCTGATTACTTGCTACATGCATGGCATGGTAAAGTTTCCTACCATGGTGGGCGGAACAAGGCTGCCTTGCCCAGAAACCTTCTGCAAAGGCTTCTGGAGTACCTCCAGGAGCGCTTCATCGAGATGCCCCGGAGGATTTCCGTTCAATCCCCGGACATGTTAACAAACTTTTCTAAGTAACTATACTGTCTGCGAATGCGTCCCAAGTCCTCAGGGCAAATCAATCATTAAAAAACGCTTGCTTAAAAAACAATGTTTGCTATTTGCAAAGGTTCACTCACCAGAGGTCCCTTCCATGGCGTCATTGTCTGGGATAGTTGCTTGGGAGGGCTGGGAGGAGGGTAATTCCGTCAGGGTGAGAAAAAGCTCCTGGCTGCTGGGGCTCATGGAGTGCTGTGTGCTCTCTACTAGGTCGTCCTCCTCTTCTTCATCTTCATCTTCCCCGTCCGCAAAGTCCTCAGACATGGCAGAGATTACGACCCCCACATCAGAATCCACGGTCAGGGGTGGGGTACTTGTGGCGCAGCCCCCTAAAATTGCATGCAGCTCAGCATAGAAGCGGCATGTTTTTCGACCTGCCCCGGACCTACCGTTTGCTTCTTTGGTTTTCTGGTAGGCTTGTCTGAGCTCCTTAACTTTCACTCTGCACTGCAGTGAGTCCCTGCTGTGGCCTTTATCCGTCATAGCCTTAGAAATTCTTTCAAATACTTTTTCATTCCGTCTTTTGGAACGCAGTTCTGTTAGCACTGAATCCTCTCCCCATATAGCGATCAGATCCAGTACCTCCCGTGCAGTCCATGCTGGGGCTCTTTTTCGATTCTCAGGAGACTGCATTGTTACCTGTGCAGATGAGCTGTGCGTGGTCACCTGTGCTGATGAGCTCTCCACGCTGGGGAAGCAGGAAATGAATTTCAAAAGTTCGTGGGGCTTTTCCTGTCTACCTGGCCAGTGCATCAGAGTTCAGAGTGCTGTCCAGAGCAGTCACAGTGGTGCACTGTGGGATACCGCCCGGAGGCCAATACCGTCGATTTGTGGCCACACTAACCCTATTCCGATATGTTAATCCCGATATTAGCGCTACTCCTCTCGTCGGGGAGGAGTACAGAAACCGATTTAAAGAGCCATTAAAATTGATATAAGGTGCCTCCTAGTGTGGACGGGTGTGGCGTTAAATCGGTTTTATGCTCCTAAAACCGGTTTAAACGCCTAGTGTAGACCAGGCTTTAGAGACGCCGAGGACTGGAACTGATTTCAGCTGCTGGACAGCTCTACTAGGTCTTTATTCAGTTGCACAGGAAAATGCTGAGAGTTTAAATTCATTTCAACCCCGCCACTCCCTGCCTTCAGCAAACTCCTGAACATACTGGAGATGGGTCTGGAAATCGATTTTCATTTGAAAAAGCTTTTTAAGGGAATCACTTGGATTGGAACTAGGAACCCATTATGCTGTAGGGAAACATTCACCCACTGAGCTATACTCTCAACAAAGGGTGTCAGGTATAGCCCAGAGCAGGAACAGTTTTTAATGTGGGGGTTAGTAAACTTTATCTCTGTACAAACACCACAGCTTACAAACTCCCCACCCCCGCTCTGTGTCACCAGAGCACAACAACAACTCTCCTTGGAGCACACACAGCTCCCCAGCTCCCTGCCCGTCAGTCTCTCCAGCATTGCTCCAATCCCTTAAAGCAGGGTCTCAACCTCAATTTACCTTAGGGCCAGGGCCAGTCCTCCAGTCCTCCCAGTGGGCCAATGTCACTCATACTGCCCAGAACCTGCCCCCCAAAACTCCATTCCCCAACCTGCCTAAGGCTCTGGGAGGGAGTTTGGGTGGGGGGAGGAGGTCTAGGGTGCAGGCCCTGGGCTGGGGATTGGGGTGCAGGAGGGGTGCAGGCTCTGGGGGGAGTTTGGGTGCAGAAGGGGTGAGAGGCTGGTCTCTGGGAGGGAGTTTGGGTGGGGGAGGGGTTCTGGGGGGCAGGCTCTGGGATGGAGTTTGCAGCACCGTAACATGGGCGAGGCGAGTGAGGCACTTGCCTCGGGCGTGCAAAGTGGAGGGGCGCAGCTCTACCCCGATCAGCGGCGCTTCGGCGGCAGCTCTACCGCTGCCACTTCTTCGGCAGCAATTCGGCAGTGGGTCCTTCTCTCCGAGAGGGACTCAGGGACCCGCTGCCAAATTGCCACCGAAGGATGAATGAAGCGGCGGTGGCAATTCAGTGGCAGGTCCTTCCCTCCAACAGGAACTCAGGGACCTGCCGCCAAAGAGCCTGGAGCCGGCCCTTGCCTTGGGCACAAAAATTCCTTGTCATGGCTCTGGGAGTTTGGGTGCTGGGTGCAGGCTCTGGGCTGGGGCAGGGGGAGCCGGCGGTGGGGGGGGGGTGCAGGCTCTGGGAGGGAGATTGGGGCAGGCGGGAGGGTGTGTGTGGAGGGAGAGGGCACAGGATGTGGGAGGGAGTTGGGGGCAGGCGTGTGTGGACCGGGGTGCAGGCTCTGGGAGGGGGTCAGGAGTGTGGCGCTTCCCTGGGGCTCCAAGGTGGGGCAGGCTGGGGGGCCTCCATGTGCTGCTGCCCCAGGCATCACCCCACAGTGTCCCATTGGCTGCAGGGGCTCGGGACAGGGCAGCGCGCGGAGGCACAGCCCCACCCTGCCCTGCCATGGGGAGGGCCGGCAGCCACTGGTGCGAGCCGGCCGCGGCGGCCCAGCCCCGCTGCACTGACGGGGCCCCTGGGCGGGGGGGAAAGCGCCTGGGGGCAGCAGGTGGGGCCAAGGGAGTGACCCAGTCCCAAAACTGCTGGAGCCGCACGGGCAAGACCTGGGAACCAGGACTGCCAGCCAGACAAACCCCTTTAAGAGGAGGCGTCCCTCTCCCTGTCAAAAACTGATCTTCCTCCTTCAGTTCAGTGACAGCCTGAATTGTTCCTTATCCCGGCAGAGCCGGAGGATTGAAAGCAGCAACATCAAACCCCTGTGTAGCTTGCAGGAATGGACATAAACACTCCCTGGTGTCTGAGGAGATGTTCAGCTTTGCCCTTGGTCAACTACAAGGCCAAAGGGAAAGGAGGTGGCACCAAAGGGAAAGGAGAGTGAAACACGACACATCATAGTTATGCCCATGGTGGCTGCAAAATCTTTTTATGTACTTCCTCTTATCAGCAGTGTATTGTTTTCTCTGGAGTCTAGACCTTGACTATACCTTGGCCAAGAAATTTGTACCTTGATAAAATAATTGACTGCCCCTGTGAAGACAATGGACTTGACACCCACTGGGGTGTCCCTACACAGGTACAAGTACTAACAACAGTGGCTGCCTTTTAGCCATAGATTTTAATCAGGGCAATAAATACAAACCCCTGTTAAATCATTTCTCAGCCCGAGTCCTTCTCCCACATTCCCTAGAGCATTGGGCCACCATGTGGATGTTTCATTTCCTGCCTCAATTTCACACAGAGACACAATTTCCTTTGCACAGATCCATGAACAGCAAAATCTTCCTGTGTCTCTGGTCTGAGCCAGGGCATTCGATGCCAGTGAACCCTTCACTCCTGCACTGGCGATAGTCAGACAGCGGGATCATGGCACCTGCATCCCTGCCAGGGAGATATTGGCTCGGCTCTTTCTTTCTGCTGCTGTTGTTAGTCCATGAAACATCAAGGGTGGAATGCAAGGCTGAGTTCATGCACCAGCCCCCTGAAAAAATTTCAGTGCCCCAGAGAAATCCTGCTCCCAGCTATTGGAATGATGTGCTGGAGATTTGACTAGGAAAGGGACTGTCTGAATTGTCAGAGTGGGGAATGAACAACAATCTTCAGCAATGTCATTCACACAAACACACTCTCATCCTGCTCCAGCTGGAAGGGAAATGGGCAGGAATTCTTGCTGTTCACCCAAGGACACAAGTACACTAATGCACAGCCGTGAGTGTGCTGGGGAAGCTGGTCTGAGCAATTTGAAGTGACAATTCAGTGAGAACAGAATCATCATGTAATAGAACAGCTCTATATCAAGTAGTTGTGGCCAAGTCATTAAGGGAATGGGTTAGGCATCTATTGGGGTCACCCTGCACAAGTTCAAATCCTGCCAACTATGCAGGCACTGTACTGTTGTTATTATTACTCTAGTCTTAGTGCCTGAGCATCCAGAGTGCAAAGTGGAGCCAGATCTACTTTCACTCTGTCTACACTTAAAAGGCTGCTGTGGCACTGCTATAGCACTTTGGAGTAGACAGTGACTGGAGGTGTTTTCCCATCCCTGTAAGAACTCCATGGGCAGAACAATTCTTCCTTTTATTTAGCACTATCTAACCAGGGCTTAGGTCACCTTAACTATATGGGTTGGGGGGGTCACACCCTGAGAGACGTCGCTCTGCCAGTTCAGTGCCCAGCGTACACCAGCCCTTAGATCCCTCTTGGTATTTCAATGCAGGCACTGACCTGTGAGAGGAAAACATCAGCTCACAAACACAGAGACTGAATTCCCCACATTTAATCTCGCTGCACTTTCCAGAAAGTCACGAAATTCAATTCATTCTTGCTAGGCCAGAGAAAAAATAAGGGGTCATTCAGTCCTTTGTAGAGAGCTTCAGTTTGTAGCAAAGTCCATCCAGAGGTATGAAGCAGGACTGAAGACAAGATGGAGGCGAGGCATCAGCCTTTTATAGTCTCTTGCCATGTAGTCTTTGTCCCAAGGACACTCTATACAGCACCTGGCATAGAAAAACCTTAAAGTTCTGTCCATAGGCAGGTCCCTGCAGACCTTGCTGAGGCACAAGGCATATCTGCCTTCTCTCAATGGGTCGATTGTACAGCTGATGGTCCTTAATGAGCCATCAAACAGGCTAGACAGAACTGACACCAACTTGTCTGGGGTGTTCCCCGGAAGCAGAGCACAAGTTTGAAATATGGGCAGCATAGAGCCAATATTCATAACATCAACTACAAAAATGATACACATCTAGAGATAGCATCATTATAATCAGCCAATCAGAACCTCTCCATAGACCCCTTACACAACAACCTTTCGACAATATTGGCTGAAAATATAGAACAGTGGTCGCAACAATGATCTATACAGTTATAGATTATGTCAATAACGTCACAGGAAGTGACACGGCATCAGTGAGACTGATACTGTAATGCTGCCTCCAGTTTTGGTGTCCTCATTTGAAAAATATGTTGTGAAATTGGAGCTGGGGCAGCAAAGAGCCACCAAATGTTCTGAGGGCTGGAGAAAAATGCCTTCTAGTGAGCTATTGAATGAGCTCAACCTGTTTAGCTTATCAAAAGAAGATTGAAAGGTGACTTCATGGAAGTGTTGAAGTGCCTTAATGGAGAGAAAATATTGGGTATTAAAGGGCTCTTTAATCGAGCAGAGAAAGGCATAACAAGACCCAATGGCTGGAAGGTGAAAAGAGACAAATTCATATTATAACTAAGGCACAAATATTCAACGGAGAGGATGATTCAATCACAGGAACAAGCTACCAAGGAAAGTGGTGGATTCTCCATCTCTTGATGTCAATCAATGAAGACTAGATGCCTTTCTGGAATATGTTGCCCCCAAAAGTAGCTCTTGTGTCATACAGGAGGCCTGTGATATGCAGGGGGTCAGATTAGATGCTCTAATGGTCTCTTCTGGCCATAAAGTCGACTAATTTCTGAAAAACTTGAGTGTAGCATTGGGAGCAGCATCTGATGTTTTCCTGTCTAGCCGGCTTGCTGCCTAGAACGAATGCTCCTTGAGTGGGGTGATCCACAGGGAGTAGCTCAAACCTCCAAAGTGCCTGGCCAGGGGCAGGACATTAGCACAGCAAGGGAGGGGTGTGGCAGTGACATCACAAAGGCCTTTTGCAGGACCTCAGACTATTGGTCAAAGGTGGTGGGGAGGTGGTGACCTCACAGAGAGATGCTGACATCAGCCAGGCAGGACAGGGGCGAGGGGCCAGGGAAACCTCAGAGACCCTGTGGCTTTGCTTCAGCAAGTCTCCTTCTCCAGGTCTCTCTTTGAGGACTGAGAGAGTATTCGGGTTCACGGACGTGAGCGCCAGGAGGAACCTCTTTCGAGTTTTCTCCTTCCCTTTCAGTGATTTTACAAGAAAACAGCCGACCTTGTTTAGAAGGTAAGAGCCTCCTCGAGGGAAGGGGTGTCATGGTGGCATCACCGTTCGGATGCCGGTGCCCCCCCCCCAATGTATGGAAGTTCCCGCCACCCTGCTCTGTGTTCGCAGGGCGGGAGAGAGCAGCATCCACGGCAGTGATTTGCTCCTGGCTGCCGCAGCAGAGCAGCAGGCTCAGCTGTGAGAACTTCCCGGAGCTATGAAAGGGGAGGGGCCATGGCTCTGTAGCAGGAATGCAGGGCAGGTGAGTTCACGGCGGGCATTGTGGGATACTGGAGGAGGCCAGTTATGGTGATATAATGAACAGCAGCGTCTACTCTGTCACTTTAAGTTTGCTGCAAAAAGCTCTAGACCTCTCATCAAAGTCATTTTATTTTGTCAGCAAAACAGGGCAGTTTTGTCACCAGACAGGGCATTGCAGTGTGTGCACCAGCCACAAGCTGCTGACTGAGGGAGCTTAGTGTGTTTTTCACACACCTGAGCAATATAATTCTGCTGAAACAACTTTGTAGTGCAGACCTGGCCAAAGATTGACTCACACACACACACACACACACACACACACACACAGAGCTTGCAAGGAAAACCTCACCTGCTCCTCTGCTTTGCAGAATCCAAACACAAGCAAAGCTTGTCAGGTCCCGGTAGAGATGGCAGGGAGTCAGGTGTGGGCAGGGCCGGCTCTGGCTTTTTTGCCGCCCCAAGCAACAAAACAGCGGGGGAAAAAACGGCACGGCTGGAGCAGCAAAGCGGGGGTGTGGGGGGGCGGATACGGCGCAGCTGGAGCGGAAAAGTTGGGGGGGACAACACAAAAATGGGGGGGGGGGCTGGAGCAACAAAGCAAGGGGGTGGGGGGAAAAACAACGGCACGGCCGGCAAAGCAGGGAAAAAACAAAACAAAAAACCCTCCATGGCGGCCAGAGCCAGTGGAGTCCCTGTGCTGCACAGTGCGCACCCGGTCTAGCGGGGGGGAAGGGGAGGGAGTGGGGGGAGAGAGAAGGGGGGCGGCCAGCGCTTCAGCGGGGCACTCACCACGTGGCCCCGACCGCCACACTGCCTGGTACCCTCACTCCTTCTCTAGACTAACCAGTCCTAATATACTGTAACATGGTTATATTCCACCTCCTTCACTGGTCACACCCAACAAAATTAATTATACAGCAGACAGAAACAATCACAGACCCAGACAGAGACCATGCAAATAAACATACAAAACAATACAGAAGGGAGGATTTCACAACTACAGATATGCCTTGTGACCTTGCTGAGTCACAATAGACAGGGTTTTCCAGCTGGGTCTATTGATAAGTGAGTTCTTGCCAGACAGGATGCTACCAAACTAAATTTCCCTTTCTCTGGAGGTGATGGAATATCAGGGCAGGATTGTATTCCTCACAGCCCAATAGCACCTTATTTCAATGTGACTAGTTGGGAATGTGAGGATGTGACCATACACTTCCCACCTTATGGCTGCCTTTGCTGCTTAGCCGAAGAACCAGGCCTCAGACTGTCACAGTAAGAGAAGGCCATTACACAGACAGACAGTGATTTTTTATTCTCTCTTTTATATCTTTATAACTAGCTAAGTGATAAAAATACACCTAAATTCTTAAAGTACAGACCTCTGCAGACAGGCCTGAATCTCTGTATCCTAACAGTCCTCGAGGTCAGGCAGCCTCTGGGTAAGCGGGTGGGGACTCAGATCCTTCCACAGGCCAATTCCACCAGGGTCATGTATAAACCAGGGAAGTTTGCCACAATAGCCAGACCAGATGCCCCCTTTACACTTGTGCTCTGTTCTCATTGCTTCTCTGTCTCTCTTCCCCTCATCTCTGCTGCTCCCCCTCTGGGCTTTCTCAGCACCTGGCCCCACAGCACTTCCTGGCAGCAAGAGACTGCGCTATCTGCACCTGCAGCCTCTCTCCTGCTTGCTAAGGAAAGGAACCTTTCCAGGAAATGGCCACAGCTTCTGGGAATCCCTGTGTGGCTGTGAACAGAGTTTGGCTCCTGGCACACAAGGCAACTTAAAAGCTGAGCGCCCAGACAGGGGCTTGAAGCCTGGACCCTCAGATTAAGAGCCTGATGCTCTACCACCTGAGCTACCTGGGCTTGTAAGGAGCAAGCTTCACCATTCACCACAACAGTGATTATCCCAGTGTTCAGGCAAGAGTGAGCACGCAGGCAAAAGAGAGGCAAAAAAAGTACCAGGAACCCCTCCTCTTTTTCTGCACAGCCACTGCCTGTCAGAAGGATTCCTCCTCCTCCTCAGGGAGACTAAATCTCTGTGCCTAGACAGCCGGTCCATCCGCTGCACCTCAATCCCCAATGCCCGAGCCTCCCTGCCAAAGCCCTGCACCTGGCCCCATACAGTTAAGTCTCACGTGTCGCTGGGAACTTAACTTCTTGTGCCCAGAGAGTCTCGGCCCCCTCAGCAGATGACCTGAGAAACACAGTGTCCGGCTTTTCCAAAGAAGTGTTTAGACCCCCTCATCATGTGGCCTAAAGGATAAGGCATCTCCCTGTGGATCGGATGATTCAGGATTTGAGTCCCCTCGTGGTTGTGCTCACTTTGTGCTGCAAGTCCTGCTCCCTTCAGGGCTGGAACCTCTTCTTGGCGGCTCAGGCCAATGCTCCGGCTTCAGCTAGAGCCCCGGGAAGGAGTTGGGGGGTGGGTGTCACAAAGGCTGGGGCATGAGCCCCAGGTGCTTCCAGTCTCGCCTTTGCCCTTCCTGACTTGCCAAAGAAAGTGGGCGGCTCCACTGCCAAAGTGAGCACCATGAGTGGGAACGGTCAGAGGCCCCACCAGGGGGGCTGGCCCTGCTTTCCTACCCTCTTCTGATGTTGGCCACAGAGCATCAGCAGCCGCCCTGCATGCTGGTCTGTGGGTGGCCTTCAGTGGGGTTCAGCACAGCAGGGAGCAGGCTGGCCCTGTGGCTGTCTGCTGGCCACACATAGGCATGGTCCTCTCCTCCTCTTGCCCTGGCCTCTGTGGCTTTTAAGCCTTCCCTTGGAGCAGTCAGCACCAGCCACCTCTACTCCAGGTGCCCAGAGGAGGAGAGGTGCTGGGCTTCCGCCTGCCCAGCCCTGACTATGAAGCCTGGCCCTGGCCCTGCTTCTTTCAAGCGCCAGGTGGGCAAGAGGGAAAGCACAGTGGCAAGTGCCAGACTTGTGGGCACCAGGTGAAGCCGTGAGAATCCCAACCCTCAGGTGCCAGTTCTAGAGCCCTGACCCATCCAGCAGGAGGGGAAAAAATGGCTCTTGCAGAGCTGGAGACAGGGAAGTGGAGCAGTGTGAGCTCCAGGGCTTTACCACAAGGTCCCACTGAGATTTGAACTCAGATTGCAGGATTCAGAGTCCTGAGTGCTGCCCATTACACCATGGGACCAGCTCATTCTGCCTTCTCTGGCCATCAGTGACCCTTATGGGGCCTGCTCAAGTAAGGGACTGTTGGCCCCTTATTAAAGCTTAGTGGGGATTTTGGTTGGCTAGTTCCCAGTCCCAGTAGAAGGGGGAAGGGCCAATGGGAAATCAGGCCCCTGAGACTGACAGGCGCCTGGGCAACGGGGAGAGGCCAAAGCTCCAAGTTAGCTGCACTGACAGGCCAGGCATTGTAATGAGGGAGTCACCAGGCCTGGGGGTCCCATCCTCCGTGGGAGCTGGAACTGCCTGGGCCAGAGTGGGGCAGAGCTAAGGAGAGAGCAGGAGCCCGAGAAGAGCCAGGGAGCACAGCTGCACCAGCCGGGGAGAACCAGAGCTGATCTGTGCTGGGAGCTGAGCCGCAGCAGCACGAGCTGTAGAAGCTGCCCAGGGAGCAGATCTGTGCTAGGAGAAGGGCTGCAGCAAGTGGAGCCAGAGGAGCAGCCCAGGGAGCTGGAGGCAGAGCAGCAGCAGCACTGGGGCTGGAGGTGGGTGCAGTGAGCAGCGTGGGAGAGCGAGGGGGACCCTGGGCAGAAGGCCCAGTGCAAGGAGATGCCACCCGTCAAGAGACCTTGCAGGCCAGACTTTTGGGGGTGGGGGGATCATATCCCCTACATGGGGGCTGACACTGGGAGCAAGGGGCCTGTCACCTAGAGCACATGGCCACTGCCAGAGCAAGTGTCCAGCCCGTGGTGTCCCTGCAGCACAGCCAGGGCCTGGGGAGGAGGCCTGGAACATGTGCGGGAGAGACTGTGACCTGCCCTGACCCTCCAGAGACGCTGGTTGTGATCTCCCTGCGCCACAGAACAGGGTGACGTGTTTTCCTTTCCCATCTTTCCTTGTGTTTTACATTGATTGCTGGGTAGTAAATGGTGTTTGCTTGAAGCACATGCAATGAGGAGTGGGTCAGGGAAGTGCCCAGAGTGGAGACACTGTAGCCCCCGTTCAAGTGATCATGACAAGATTGGGAGTCATCAAACCCCCCAGGATTCCTGGTCCCAGCCTTGTTGGGGTTACGAGGTCTCTGCCACACACCAGAGTAGAAAGAGCCTCCTTGAGGTCAGGCAGCCTCTGGGTAAGGGGGTGGGGACTCAGATCCTTTCTCTGGCCAATTGCACCAGGGTCGTGTATAAACCAGGGAAGTTCCCCACAATAGCCAGACCTGAACCCCCTGTACACTTGTGCTCTGTCCTCATTGCTTCTCTGTCTCCCTTCCCCCCATCTCTGCTGCTCCCCCTCTGGGCTTTGTCAGCACCTGGCCCCACAGCGCTTCCTGCCAGCCAGAGACACTGTGTTCTAGGCCTGCTCCTGTGGATGTGGCCTCTCTCCTGATTCCTGAGGAAAGGAACCTTTCCAGGAAATGGCCACAGCTTCTGGGAATGCGCATGTGGCTGGTGGACAGCACCAGGAATCATTTGGCTCCTGGCACACAAGGCAACTTAAAAGCTGAGCACCCAGACAGGGGCTTGAACCCTGGACCCTCAGATTAAGAGCCTGATGTTTTACCAACTGAGCTACCTGGGCTTGTTGAGATCATCTTCACCGTTCAGCACAAGAGTGAGCAGGCCGGCAAATGAGAGGCAAAAAAAGTCCCCAGAACCCCTCTTCTTTTTCTGCACAGCCACTGCCTGTCAGCAGGATTCCTCCTCCTCCTCCCTCCTGTGCCTCAGTACGACTAAATCTCACATCTAGACAGCCGGTCCGTCCGCTGCACCCCAATCCCCCATGCCTGAGCCTCCCTGCCAAAGCCCTGCACCTGGCTCCAGAGAATTAGGTCTCCCTTGTCGCTGGGAACTCGACTTCTTGTGCCCAGAGAGTCTCGGCCCCCCTCAGCAGATGACCTGAGAAGAACAATGTCCCCCTTTTCCAAAGAAGGGCTTGGAGGGGTTTTTATCATGTTACCAGGTGGCCTAATGGATAAGGTGTCTGAGTGTGGATCAGAAAACTGAGGGGTCAAGTCCCTTGGTGGTTGTGTTTCTGCAGTTGTGCTGAACATCCTGCTCCGTTCAAGGCTAGAAACTCTTCTTGGCCGCTCAGGCCAATGCTCTGACTTCAGGTAGAGCCCCGGGAAGGAGTTGGGGGGTGGGAGTCACAAAGGCTGGGGCATGAGCCCCAGGCGCTTCCAGCCTTTGCCCTTCCTGACTTGCCAAAGAAAGTGGGCGGCTTCCCGGGCTAGCGTGTGCGCCTGTCCCTGTGCTGGAGGGTACTTGCTACATAGCGTCTTCAGAGCCTGGGTATTTCTCTGCTTCTCGCCAGCTGGGGAAAAGCCTCTTGGGGTAAAATCTCCTGCCCCACTGCAAAAGTCAGCACCTTAAGTGGGACCAGTCAGAGGCCCCACCATGGGGGCTGGCCCTGCTTTCCTACCATCTTGGGACGTTTGCCACAGAGCATCAGCAGCCGCCCCGCATGCTGGTGACCTTCAGTGGGTGTTTGGCATGGCAGGGAGCAGCCTGGCTGGGTGTTTTTGTGCCTGTCTGAAAGCCACACCTAGGCATGGTCAAGTGTGTTCTCCTTGCACACAGATTTTGACAGGTTTTCCTCCTGATCAGCAAGTGGATTAAGCACGTCTTCAGTGGGGGTTTGGCATGGCAGGGAGCAGGCTGGCTGGGTGTCTTTGTGGCCGTCTGGTGGCCATGCATAGGCATGGTCCTGCCCTCCTCCAGTCCTGACCTCAGTTGCTCTGTAGCTTTTAAGCCTTCCCTTGGAGCTGTCAGCACCAGCCGCCTCTGCTCCAGGTGCCCAGAGGAGGAGAGGTGTTGCTGGGTCACTTTTACAGATGGCCCCTTCCCTGGTACTGCCCTTGCTCAGCTGCGCAGAGGAGCTTCCATCCCCAATCCCTGCCTGTCACTGCCCAGCAGCCCTCTGGCACCATTCCTGCCTCACTCTCTTCCTGCCATGTTGGGAAAGACAGCTCCCATCTCTCCTTGTTAAAGGTCAGGTGGGCCAACTAGGGGCAGAAGCCCATTCTATGTTTTCCTACTGCAGAGACCAAGCTCAGGGACTCACCTTGGGTGCAGGCACTGCTGTGCTCCCACAAAACAAGCCACCACTGCACAAAGAGAGATGAAAGGACCCGCCAAAGCCTGGGATTGAACCAGGGACCTTTAGATCTTCAGTCTAACGCTCTCCCAACTGAGCTACTTCGGCAGCTGCATAATAGTTTTTTGGCCTGTTGCTTCTCTGTCTGGGATGTGTTTGTCAGCAGTTGCACACAAAAAGGACAGGAAAACGAACGGCTGCTCCACACCCCCACCGGAGGAACCCGGCGCCCTTAGCTGTGGGGAGTAAGAAGTGGCTGTTGGCTGACAGGGCCTGTCCCCGAGGAGCTGGAACAGCAGCTGCTGCCTCCCCCTTGGCTCCAGGCTGTGGGAAATGCTCATTGCCTGGCTGCATGGGCGGCTGCTGCTCCGTGCTCTGGAGAGCGTCTGTATTGCTCTGTCAACCCCCCGTCTTCACTGAGCCAGTCTGGTAAGGTCCCAAGTGCCCCCTCCGGCCTGGCAGCTGAGAGTCTGTGCAGACATCAGCCCCCCTGCCAGCCCCACAGGCAGCAGCAGCGCCAGCCCCCCAGCACCACAGGGGCACTCAATGCACTTCCTGTGGGGAAATGGCTCCTTGGCGTCCAGCTGCTAGAGTGAGAGCCAGGGGAGAGCAGTGTCTGGCTCACCGTGGGGGAGAGAAGAGACCTGGTGAGTGCGGATCTCCCTCAGCCTCCCCCGCAATGCTGGTCAGTTGTATTGTCACTGTGATAGTCGGTGCTTTCCTTCACGGCCGGCCCTAGAGGGGTCTGTGAAAAATCCCCCATTTCCTCCCCAGGCCCTGCCCCCACTCCACCCCTTCCCCCAAGCCCCCACCCCTATCCCATCTCTTCGCACCCTGCACCTTCCTGCCCCATTCCTCTCCCTCCCCCACCTCTTACTGTCCCTTCTCCTCCCCCTCCCCGCCCAGCACCTCCCTCACCCCACTGAACAGCTGATCACTGGCAAGTGGGAGGCGCTGAAGGGGAAGAGGAGGAGCTTGTCAGCAAGGCCTGTAGTGGGGGGCGGGAGCTGGTTGCCAGTGGGCGCTGAGCACCTATTTTTGCTCTGTTGGTTCTGCAGCCCCGTAGCTCCCATGGAGTCGCTGACTTGGCTCCTTTCACACTCTAGAGAGAGGAGCAGAACCAGGGCTATGGCTGATCTATGGGGCACCAGGTGAGTGGCAGAGGCTTCAGGTGCTGAGAGCTTGCCTGACCCCTCAGGGACACAGTGTGAGGGGGTGTCCCAGGGATCTCTATGAAAGGAGCAGAACAGGATTTACTTGGGGTGGGGAGAGATTTCAACTCCAACACCTTAACCACTCGGCCATCACAGCTGTGAGCACAAAGCTACCCCAATGCCAGAGAAACTGGTAAAGAATCCCAATGCCCAGGCGTGAAGTCATCTGAACTACAGGATTCCCACCGCAAACCTGGCTCCCAAAGCACAGGGGGGATTGGGGGTTTGTTCTCTTTGCTTAGCCATGTGCAGTCGCACAGAGGCGCGTTTAAAGTCTCCCCTCCCACAGAGCGGGAAGGGAAATGATTCTTAACTTGAAGCCTGATGTAGGGTGACCAGACATCCTGATTTTATCGGGACTGTCCCAATATTTGCTCTCCCCGACACACACTCTAACCACTGGCCCCACTCCTCCCAGGGCTGGAGATAGAACCCAGGAATTCTGACCACCAACCCCCCTCCTCTGCTCTGACCACTAGACCCCACACTCCTTGTAGCTTTTAGGCTCGCTGCCTCTTCTATCCATGCACCCCACCTGTCTATCCCTTTGCCGCCCCTGGGCAGGGAGCAGGCTGGCCGGGTGTCTTTGTGGCCGTCTGCTGGCCATGGTCCTCTCCTCCTCTTGCCCTGCCCTCAGTTGCTCTGTAGCTTTTAAGCCTTCCCTTGCAGCTGTCAGCACCAGCCGCCTCTGCTCTAGGTGCGCTGAGCAGGAAAGGTGTGTTGGGCTCCAGCCTGTGACTCTTCCTCCATCCTGCCTAGCCCTGACTATCAAGACTGGCCCTGGCACTCAGGGCCGGCTCCAGACCCCAGTGCACCAAATGCGCACTTGGGGAGGCCTTTTGCCGGCAGGCGGCTCCGGCGGACCTTCCGCAGTCATGCCTGCGGGAGGTCCACCGGAGCCGCAGGACAGGTGGACCTGCCGCAGGCATGACTGCGGATGCTCCACCGGAGCCGCGGAACCAGCGGAACCTCCGCAGGCACGTCCTGCTTGGGGCAGCAGGATTCCTAAAGCCGCCCCTGCTGGCCCTCCTTCCTTCAAGTGCCATGTGGACAAGAGGTAATGTGGCTGCAAGCAAAATGGCCAAACTTGTGGGCATCAGGTGAAGCTGTGAGAATCCCAAGCATCTGGTCAAACCACTAGACTGCAGGCATCAGCAACCAGGGTAACAAGTTTTAGAGCCTCAACCCATTGTTGCCATCACAACCTGGCCCTCGTGGGCGAGTCACCCAGCAGGAGGGAAAAGATTTGCTCTTGTACAGTTGGAGACAGGGAAGTTGAGCCCTGTGAACTCCAGGGCTTTAGCACAATCCAACACAAGGTCCCAGTGAGATTTGAACTCAGATTGCAGGATTCAGAGTCCTGAGTGCTGCCCGTTACACCATGGGACCAACTCATGCTGCTGTCTCTGTGCATCAGTGACCCTCACGGGGCCGGCTCGTGTAAGGGACTGTTGGCCCCTTACTAAAGCTTAGTGGGGTTTTTGGTTGGCTAGTTCCCAGCACCAATAGAAGGGGGAAGGGCCAATGGGAAATCAGGATCCTGAGACTGACAGTCCCCTGGGGCAATGGGGAGAGGCCAAAGCTCCAAGTTAGCTGCACTGACAGGCCAGGCAGTGTAATGAGGGAGTCACCAGGCCAGGGGGTCCCATCCTCCGTGGGAGCTGGAACTGCCTGGGCCAGAGTGGGGCAGAGCTAAGGACAGAGCAGGAGCCCGAGAAGAGCCGGGGAGCAGAGCTGCACAGGTGTAGTGCCAGAAACTGCTCCCTGTAGGACTTTGCTACCTGTAGCTGTTACTGATACCTGAGGTGGTTCTTATTTGCTGACTTGTCCTAATTGGTTAAAACTTGAGAGTGGTGGGGGATGGAAGCATAAAGGCTTCATCCTCCAAACGACCCTGCCTGGTGTCCATCTGTATCTATTACCTCTTAACACCGGATTGTAAAAAATAGAGTGAGGTCATTTAAACATTTATTTTGCAGCTTCATTTACTATGCTAACAATGTAGCATCCTGACACTGATACTTCTGCCCATGTGACCTGTGGGTTGGATTCATTTTAGTGGGATGTGGGACATGTGGAGGATAATTTAAACTCTTAATTTCCTTATGGTTTCCCTGCAATATACTTCTCTGCTGGTGCAATTTCTGACCATTGCACGTCTATTATATTTATTACAATAGCACAAGTAAGTCACACAAGTGACATAGTCTAGGGGCTTGGCTACACTTGCAAGTTAGAGCCCATTAAAGCAGCCCCGGGTGCCCTAACTCCTGAGGTGTCCACACTCGCAAGGCACATGGAGCACCTGGGCTCTGCAGCTGGAGCGCTCCTGGTAATCCACCTCCATGAGAAGTATAAAGCTCGCTGAGCCCTGCTGAAACGCCCGGGCATCAGTGTGGACGACGTGTTGCATCACTGCACTATGTTTGGCCTCAGGAAATGTCCCATAATCCCCTGAAGTCAAGTGCCCACTCTGGTCATTGTTTTGAAATCGGCTGCAGGCATGCGGATATCCCCTTTCAAAGCTCCGTTTCTTACAGCCGGCTGCTTATCTGCTCTGGGACAAAGCAACCATTAGTGTGGAGTGGTGCTGTTGTGAGTGTGTTTGAGAGAGGGGGGGTCTGCTGCTGTCCAAACACACAAGACAGCATGCTGAGACACTGTCAGCCCCCCAAACACACCGTCGCTCCCCCCACGTACACAAAACACACTTCCTGTCACACTCCACCCCCGTCCCCCATTTGAAAAGCACGTTGCAGCCACTTGCACACTGGGATAGCTAACACACTGCACTGCTCTCTGTGGCATTGCCAGAGCTGCTAATGTGGCCACTCCAGTGCGCTTGCAGCTGTCAGTGTGAACACACGGCAGCGGTTTCCCTGCTGTGGTTTCACTCCCAGTGCTCTACATCTGCAAGTGTAGCCAAGCCCTAAATTTGCCAGACCAACCGAACTCAGTAACTGCCCTCCACCACCATGTGCAGTAAGGAGGGGCATGGTGAAGCACACACCGCACTTGCTGGCTCAGCCTTGTGCATGGTGGGGTGGCCACCTCCCCGTTGATGAGACCTGGTCCCACCATCTCCGTGGAGCTCCAGGCTGCCCTGCTGCCATCCCTGTCTGTGTTGTCTTCTCTAGCAGTTGACTGGAAGGTGAGCATTGGCTGCATGCCATGTAGCTGTGTTGTCTCGAAGGGCGAAAGCAGGAGGAATGGTGCCTTCATAGCCCACCCAATATTCCATAACATAGTTAAGGAAAATATTTCTCAATGAACTCAGTAAAAGATCAGAAGCAGCCAGTGTCCACATCAGTCTACGAGCATTGGTATTTTCTTGAAATTTGTCAGACCAACCTAACTAACACCTAACACACATTTGAAGTTCTTCTTTTCACACTGTTGCTCATTCTCAGGTTCTGCTTTGTCTCCAGACAGATCCAGTCTCTTTCAGAACTGCCTTGCTCTTTCTGTCTCTTTCGCTCATGGATGTTTTGGAGTAAACACTCCCCTTCCCTCTATTCTCAGACAAACACTAGTATTAACTGTTTGCTGCTGATGGGTTTAGAAAGCGTTTGTCAAGTGGAAGATGCTGTTTCTGGGGGATTGCTCCCAAGATCCAGTACTTTGGGTTCAAACGTCTCTCAGCTTCCTTGGGGAAAATAACACCAAGGCTTCTTTGCAATCTACAAGAAGAAAGGAGTTTTTCCACCCCAGATGGGACTTGAACCCACAATCTCTGGCTTAGGAAGCCAATGCCTTATCCATTAGGCCACTGGGGCCCTGAAAAGCACTGCAAAGAGGGATGGAAATTCCCTCTCATGATTGCACATTCCTCATTCACTCAGAAGCCAAATACCCATTGAATGGCCTTACAGAAACGTCTGCATCCCCTGGCAGCGAGGCAGCTGGGCAGGTCGCTGACAGAGCTGAGCACCACCTTTCTGCCAGCCACCTTTAGAGAAGAACCCCACCCTAGAGTCACCCCTCCCTCCTTCAGCACCTCCACGGCTGTGGCTCTGAGTGGCAGTAGGATGATTAGGGGGCGAATCCGGGGCTGGAAGGGGGGTAAGGTCGGCCTGTAAGGAGGAACCAGGTGGGGCAGATCCAGGGGGAGGCTGTGGGCTGCTGGTCGGTTGTTGGGATCCGAGCTCTAGATCAAAGCTGCACAGTGACCTGACACCCAGGATTACAGGGCTGACACAGTGACCCCCTTACTGGCCTCGGTGACCCCCAAACCCTTGTTACTAAGGGCATTGAGGAGTCTCTGTCCATTAATAACTTCTGGGAGCTCCCCAGCAGGCTGCGGGCGTCAGCCGCCTCCTGCCTCACAGGTTAGACTCTTGGCGCTGTGCCAGCCGCCCCCTCGCTTGCAGGCCCAGTGTAAGAAGCAGGAGGCCTGGTGCTGGCAGAAGAGGGTTTTGATTAATCGACCTCTGTGTGATGGGCACAGGACGCTTCCACTCAGTAGCACAGCTGGGGGGGAGCAGGGAAGCAGCTAAGGGAGTCGGGTGCCTCCGGTGGGGGTGTGGAGCAGCCGTTCGTTTTCCTGTTCACACTCCTCTGCGGTGTGAAAATCGGGGAGGGGAGGCAGAAGCCCCACTTCCCTCCCTAAATGGCGCCCAGTGGGGGAAGCCAGGACAACAGGGTGGGGTGGCAGGTGGTGGCCAGACTCTCACCGCCAGGGTCTAGTCTAGTTCAGGGTCCAGCTCAACTTCCTCCCCATGCCACTGGCCTCCAGTCCCCTTCCCCCACCAGGTCAACCCGGGCACTAGGGCAGGAACGGGGTGAGGCAGCAAGTCAAGCTGAGCAAGGCAGGCAAAAGCGAGTCTTATCTTCATGGGCACCTCCCAATGACGTCCTTTTTGTGTGCAACAGCTGCAAAAACATCCCGGACAGAGAAGCAACAGGCCAAAACACTGGCATACAGCTGCCAAAGTAGCTCAGTTGGGAGAGCGTTAGACTGAACATCTAAATGTCCCTGGTTCAATTCCAAGCTTTGGCAGGTGTTTTCATCCTCTTTGTGCAGGGGCAGCTTGTTTTCTAGAAGCCCAGTGGTGCCTGCACCCAAGATGAGCAGGATTTCCCTGGGGTAAAGCAATTTTGGGGGCCCCTTCCATTAAAAAAAAAGTGGCAATACTGTATTCTCACGGGGCCCCTGCAGGGCCTGAGGCAAATTGCCCCACTTGCCTCCCCTCTGGGTGGCCCTGAAGGTGAGTCTCTGATCTTGGGCTCTGCTGTAGGAAAACATAGAATGGGCTTCTGCCCCTAGTTGGCCCACCTGACTTTTAACAAGGAGAGATGGGAGCTGTCTTTCCCAACATGGCAGGAAGAGAGCAAGGCAGGGTGACCCTCAGGAATGGTGCCAGAGGGCTGCTGGGCAGTGACAGGCAGGAATAGGGGATGAAAACTCCTCTGTGCAGCTGAGCAAGGGCAGTACCAGGGAAGGGGCATCTGTAAAAGTGGCCGTGTGGAAGGTGGAAGGGATTTGGGGGCCCAGGAGGAGGTGCTTGATGTTCAGTGCCTTGGAGCAGCTGGACTTAGCCATGGTGAGTGTTCAGGAAATGCCCATTAATAACTCTAGGGTAGCTCAATAGGCAGAGGGTGATTGGAGGAGGGGCCTCCTGGCCAGGGAAGAATGATGGGGCTGGAGTCACATTCGTGGTGCGAGTACAGAAGGTGGTGGAGCTCCGACCAGGGAGGGCATTTCTGGTGGGCTTTGTGCTCTGTGGCACTGGTTACTGCTATATTAGTGTGTATGGTCCCCAGTTAAGGCATGAGAGGGAAGATCAAAGGCTCCCTTCCTCTGGACTGCATGATGTTCGTTGTTGTTGTTTTGGGGGGGTTAATTGTGTCAGCCAGCCTGAGCACCGCTGGTCCTGTTTTCCCAACCGTCAGAGGAAACATTTTCACAATGAGCACTACCTGGCGCAGGTCGGCTTAGAGGAGCTCACTCCAGCCACAGAGGGGGTTCACCTTTCTGCGGGGACAGGCCAGGACTCGCATTGACCGGATTTATGCTTAGCTTTTGTATCTTTAGCACGTTGCTTCTCAGATTCTTTCTTGGCCTGACTTGTTACACTTTGACACTTAACAGGCCAGAGTTTGTGCACCTTCCTATTATCCTCACTAGGATCTGATTTCCAAATTTTGAGGAATGACTTTTTGCCTCTAACAGCCTCCAGTACTCGGCCGTTTACCTAGAGTGGCGTTCTGCTGGTCGTCCTATTGTCGTTTCTGATTTAGGGCAAACGTTTCATCTGAGCCTCTAATTGCGGTGTTTTTCAACAGTCTGCATGCTGCTTGCAGGCACCTAACACTTGTGACAGCAGCTCCTTTTAATTCCCACCTAACCATCTGTACTTATGCCGATAGGTCGACTTTAGGTCTTTAACTTTGAGCGGTAGCTGAGAAGATGGTAAATCGGGCAGAAACCCATTCGACAAACCTCTTCATTTCCTTGTTATTTCCTGACTTCTTCATTCATCCCCTTTTCCTTATTTCCTGGCTGAGGCGGCGGCCTGCTAGGGAGCTCCCCGGCACCTCTGGCTGCCTGGGCTGAAGGCAAGAGGCAGGCCTGGGCGTGGTGAGGGCCTCCTGTCCCGTAATGAGGCCGCAGTGCTTCCTGGTCCCCTTTTCCCACCCACACCGGCAGGCGGCTGCTGCGGGAGAACACGAGGGAGGCTCTCGGGATGCTAGGCAGCGCTGTGTGGCTGTCAGGGAAAAGACCCTTCTTCTCTAAAGATGGCTGGCAGAAAGGTGGTGCTCAGCTCTGTAAGCGACCTCCCCAGTAGCCTCGCTGCCAGGGGATGCAGACATTTCTGTAAGGTGCAGAAAGAGTTTATTTGGCTTCCAAGTTAATATGAGAAATATGCATTTAGGAGATGGAATTTCCATTTTTCCACAGGGCCCCAGTGGTCTAATGGATAAGGCAATGGCTTTCTAAGTCAGAGATTGTGGGTTCAAGTCCCATCTGGGGTGAAAAACTGCCTCTACATTGCAAGGAAACCTTAGCCTTATTTTCACCAAGAAAGCTGGGAGATGTTTGAACGCAAAATATTGGATCTTGGGAAAAATGCCCCAGAAATGGGCATCTTGACAAATGCTTTCTAAACCCCTCAGTAGCAAACAGCTAATGCTAGTGTTTGTCTGAGACTAGAGGGAAGGGAGTGTTCACTCCAACACCTCAGTGAGTGAAACAGACGGAAAGAGCAAGGCCATCCTGAAAGAGAATGGATCTGTCTGGAGACAAAGCAGCCCCTGAGAATGAGCAACAGTGTGAAAAGAAGAGGTTGAAATGTGTGTTAGATGTTAGTTAGTGTTAGAGGGTTTATCCCTTCACCCTCCCATTACCGGGTCCTTCTTGCGTACACACAGAGCAGCAATACGCAAAGTCCCAAGGTGCAAACAATTAGATGTTTATTGGGTTGAACTTCCAGCAAGCAACGATTCCAGTTTCCTTCCTCGGTGTCCCCATCCCAGCCCTGACACCACAGAGCCTTGCCTGTGTCCCTGTTCCCATTCTCCTCCTTGGCAAAACATAGGACATATGGTGACACATTTCCTGATAGGGCCAGGCATCAAGGTGGAAGGTGCTGATATTCCATTTGTCCCACTGCCCCGTGCGTAGTGCAGTGCCCTGCACCTTCTCTCATAGGAGCCTGTTCCAATTAGTGTTCCAGACTTCCCACTATAGTGGGCCCGAGAAGGTTGGGTCCAGGTTGTCTAGTGCAGGGGGGAGGGGCTTACTCCATTACTTCTCGGTTATTTCCATAGGCAACGTCACACAAGTATACTTAGCAATACACCAGCCACTGTAATAATCCACAGCAACACAGAGAGACCTGAGCACTGCAGCATGGTCCAGCATCCCGGCCACCACCGAAACACCTCCTCTCCTCCTTCGACGGGATCAAGCTCTTAACGTGTCCAGTTGCAATACGCTGCCACTGCAGGTTTTCGTGCTTTTGTCCATATCATAAGTCCATTGAATGTCCACAGAGAAATGGGTTATTGTCGAAACCAACTTAACCACATGGTGTGGAATCAGGCTGTATGCGCTGGTTCGATTATTCACAGCAGTAAGATTCACAGATCTATCTGTGCGCCAAAGCCCAGAGAGCAGCGTGTAGTGTGGAATTTGGTTAGGGGCTGGGGTAATTGTGCCCCCAGTAATATGTACATTTCCAGCAAAACACCTCAGACACAGTACACCCAATTGTCCACCCCTTACCATGGGCCATTGGGTGTGCTCCTCCACAACCATCAGGGAGGGCACATTCAAACATCTTCTCTGGATTTACACCATTTTACACACCTCCATTGATTCCCAGCGAGCAAATCCCTTCTCATTATTCCCATAGGGCTTGTGGGGCCCACCTTAGCTGCCGATTCACTTCCAGATACTACGGTAGCTATTACACAGGTGCTGGCCTCCTTGTCGAGCATTTTGAATGTCCACACACATCTTCCCCCAGGTCAGCCTTTTGAAGCCATCCCCACTCATGTCATGAGGTTTTTCTGTTCATTGAAACACAACAATGCTAACACCAAGACAAACACCACAGACAAGCAATACAAAACATAGATTCATGGTATTATGGTTTAGTCTTTTGCTGGCACCAGCTTGCTCGTAGAGTGTCTGAAAAACAAAGAAACAATGTCCACACACACACACACACCCCCGTGGGGACAGATTAGTGCTTAATAATAATAATACCACTTCCTTTTACAAATTTCCTTGCTAATTGCAGGAAAAACAGAAGAATTCCCTCCAGGCTGTCCTTATTTTGTTCTATAGTCAGATAGTGAATTACTCCCTCACTGGTCATTTATGAAATTCATGAAGTGGTGTGCCTCAGTTTCCCCTCTTGTACAACAGACCAAGTTTGCAATAGTTTCTCTGCTGTACCAAGCATTAAGTTTATCCTCAGGTAATAGCTGAGAGACAGCTTTAGATTTAGCTTTAGCACTGTACATACACACACACACTCCTTAGGGTTAACTGTCCCCTTATTTTCAGACTTGACTTGTTTTTCATCTCCCTTTCCTGGAGGGCCACAATCTGAGTCTTCCAGTAGCTTGTTTGCTGACCAGATGTATTTATTATTTGCAGCTCCTTTGTGCTGCCACTGATGAGCAGTTCTCTCCTTCCCCATCAGCTAGGTCATTTGCATTCACACCGGCTTTCGGGCTTGGCTTTTGGATCCAAAGCCATCAGCAGCTCAGAGACTGTCTTAAAGGGACACAATCAACTTCCACCTGAGTTCTGATTACTTTCCACTTTCACCTTCTGCTTCAAAACACACAGATCTGAAAAAGAAACCACAACCTATTGTGGATCCCTTTGGAGCCCTAATAGGGTTTGAGCTAAGTACCATGTTTTGTTTGCATTTCTTTTACCCTTTCTCCAATATACACTGCACACGTCCTGGGAAAAAGCACATTCCTTCCATAGTTTAACCTTCATGACATTATATTACAAACCATAAGTCTCAGTTTAGGTTTTTAAAACCTTACAGAATTACACACAACATTTTGTTTTGTCTAACAGCCCTTGCACTGCAATAATTTTTTTTTACACAACTGTACCCCGATTACACGTCCATCTTGTACAACCAGAGCCAGCCAGGGGCAGGCAAGTTAAGTGCCAATAGAAACCCCTGACATTCCTTTAGAGATTTTGCTTACATTACCCAGGAGTCAAATCATTTTGATGAGATTATCTCCCCGCCTGCTGCCTGCAGCTGTCCCCTATAGACCATTTCTGTGGGCAAAGGGCCCATTTCCCCTCAGAATGGCTGTAAAGGCTTCTCGGGACAAAACAGAGTGATGGTAGCAGCCACTTTACCTGACCCTCTTGTATAATTTAATTACTAAGCTTCCATCCAACGTGAGTGCACAGAGCTGCACATACAGTTACCTTTATATAACTGGGTTTTATTATTAAACCAAAAACTGCCTTCTTGTAACACCACAACTGTTGCCTTTTGCTATTTCCACAACTCACAAATGTTTACTTTCCTCCAAACTCTGTATTATTAATTTTTGCAAAACCCTGGGCGGCTGCACTGCAGTGCTGGGGTGACTCTGGGGAGAAGCTGCGGTGGAGCAAAGGAGAGCAGGGGCAGGAAGGACCCGGGGTCACTGTTCACATTGTGAACTGCACAATTTCCAAATTTGGGAATGTCCGAGAACAATTCTAAGGGGAAGGTGAATGCAGAGCAGTGACACTGGAGGTGCCCAGACCTCCAACGGGGGTGGTGTGGAAATTAATAATGGGAAGAGCATTTGCAAAATTAGTCGTCACTGACAAGATTTGTCTCTTCTTATTTCCGGTTGCGGTGTTATTTAGCGGAATCAGGACATATTTTTACTATGTTAATTAAACACATACTTTTATTTAACTGAGCCAAAAACTTAGTGTCACTTATTTTTTTCTCTGTCCTAACAAGAACTAAATGAATTTTGTGACTTTCTGGAAAGTGCAGCGAGATTAAATGTGGGGAATTCAGTCTCTGTGTTTGGAGCTGATGTTTTCCTCTCACAGGTCAGTGCCTGCATTGAAATACCAAGAGGGATCTAAGGGCTGGTGTACGCTGGGCACAGGGGTGTTTGCAGAAGGGGCGGGGCCTCAGGTGGAAGGGGCGGGGCAGGGCGTTAGTCTCCCCCAGCTGGCGGTTCTCGCCCTGCCCATGGTGTTGCAATGAAAGAGGCTGCCCAGTCTGCACTTGTAGCGAGGTTCCCCCACTAGGTGTCCGCAGGAGACAGGCAGGTGACTGCAGGGGAAGTGGCGACACAGGAGCTCTCAGCAGCAGGGTGATGGACAATGCCGTGGAGCAGCAGCGACGCAGAGTGAACAGGGCAAACCGAGAGCCAGTTGAAGGAGTGGCAGCAGCAGAAGCTGAGAGTTTGCTTGATGCCTTCGCCCGCTGCTGTTTTCTGCTGGTCGCTGGGTGACAGTTCCTGCCTGTGGCAGCTGGGGGCTGCGGGGTCCCCTCGCTGCCTGTGGCGGCCAGGATCCGGGGGGGTCCCCTCGCTGCCCATGGCACCCAGGGTCCATGGGGTCCCCTCGCTGCCCATGGCGGCCGGGAGCTGGGGGGTCCCCTCACTGCCCGTGGCACCCGTGGTCCATGGGGTCCCCTTGCTGCCCATGGCACCCGGGGTCCATGGGGTCCCCTCGCTGCCCATGGTGGCCAGGAGCTGGGGGGTCCCCTCGCTGCCTGTGGCGGCCAGGATCCGGGGGGGTCCCCTCGCTGCCCATGGCACCCAGGGTCCATGGGGTCCCCTCGCTGCCCGTGGTGGCCAGGAGCTGGGGGGTCCCCTCGCTGCCTGTGGCGGCCAGGATCCGGGGGGGTCCCCTCGCTGCCCATGGCACCCGGGGTCCATGGGGTCCCCTCGCTGCCCCTGGTGGCCAGGAGCTGGGGGGTCCCCTCGCTGCCCGTGGCGGCCGGGGGCCATGGGGTCCCCTCACTGCCCATGGCAGCCAGGGTCCATGGGGTCCCCTCGCTGCCCGTGGCGGCCGGGGGCCATGGGGTCTCCTCGCCGCCCATGGCGGCTGGGAGCTGTGGGGTCCCCTCGCTGCCTGTGGTGCCCAGGGTCCATGGGGTCCCCTCGCTGCCTGTGGCGGCCGGGGGCTGTGGGGTCCCCTCACTGCCTATGGCGCCCGGGGTCCATGGGGTCCCCTCGCTTCCCGTGGCAGCTGGGGGCCACGGGGTCCCCTCGCTGCCTATGGCGCCCGGGGTCCATGGGGTCCCCTCGCTTCCCGTGGTGGCTGGGGGCCATGGGGTCCCCTCGCTGCCCATGGTGGCCATGGTCCGTGGGGTCCCGATGGCAGCTGGGGGCTCTGGCATCCACCTGCAGTGGCTGGGAGCTATGGGGCCATCTGCAATGGCATTTGGCTGAGGCTTCTCCTCACCCCCGATGGTGACTACGCACTCCAGGCTCTGCCTGCGGTGTCTGAGAGCTGGGGGCTTCCTCACTTGCCTGTGTCAGCTGGGAGCTCCAAGGAGCTGCAGAGTCTATTAGCAATGACGTGGGGCTGCAGGGTCCTCACGCCATCAATGCCTGCTGGGAAATCCTGGGTCCGCTCACAGCGGCTGGGAGCTCTGGGGTCTACTTGTAGGAGCTGGGAGCTGCAGGGTCCATATACAGTGGTGTGGGGCTGTGGGGGCTTCCCCGCCACCCATGGCTGCAGAGGTAGTATATATATTGTGTGAATGGTGCTCACATAACACAGAGAAAGTTGCCTATGCAGCTCACAATAGTAAATAAAGTCAGACCAGAAGTTCTCTTCTTTCCAAGTGGGAATTGTGCAGGGAGGAACAACAGACCTAGTGCAGCTGTGTTGCCACTGTCTGCTAGCACTGAAATGGTTCAGAGTGCCTTGGGTCAAGTGGCACCAGTTCTAAAAGTAAGGGTGATTTAGTGCTGTGGTTCTCAAACAGGGGTATCCAATGGTCTTCCAGGGGGTACAGCAACTCATCTAGATATTTGCCTTGTTTTACAACAGACTACATAGAAAGCACTAGCAAATTTGTAACAAATTAAAATTCATATGTTGATCTGTTTATACTGTTCTCTATATACACTGAAATGTAAGTACAATACTTATATTCAAGGGATTTATTTTTATAAATATTGCATCTGATTTTGTAAGCAAGTAGTTTTTAAGTGAGGTAAAACTTGGGGGAATGCAAGAGAAATCAGACTCCTGAAAGGGGTACAGGTGTCTCTAAAGGTTGAGAGCCACTGATTTAGTGCAGGTACCACCGGTAACATAGAACCCTGCAAAAACTTCTAGTGCAGATGAACTTGAGAGCAAGCCAGAGAGAAACAGCTGCGGAGCATGCTAGAAAGGGCTGACCTGTCCGCATTGTCTGTGCCTGACAGGCGGTCATGTGGTACAGAGGAGCCTGTGAGAGGTATCCCAAAGCAAGAGGGTTTGATTAGTTGCTAGGAGCTCCACATGCTAATCAGGAGGTGTGTTTCTGTAAATAGCGACATAAACATCTTCTAATGGCCAGTGTGCTAAAGCTGTCTCAATTGTGCTTTAATGAAATGGGGACCTGGTTTTAGATTTTTGTTCTTTAATTCTCTGGGGGTGAAACCCATTGTATGAAAACATTCACCGTGGGATTAAAGCTTGTGCATATTAGCCTGGATGTGTAGCCGAGGACAGTTTTGTTAAGACTGTACTTTCAGGGATCATTTCTATAGTTTGGAACTAGAGAAGTGTGGTTGAAAGTGTATGATCTCGCTAACCACGAGGATGAGTTAAAATGTTCTTTTCTGAGCATGAAGTGAGTGGATAGTATTGCTTTAATGTATCTGCTGTCTGCTAGTGATGAGTGTTCTTGTTTTCCTTTTGGGAAGCTGAGAGGAAAAGAGCACAGACTGAGTGGTTAGTCCTTATAAAACAAGTTTAAAAATAAATGTTTTGGCTTTTTTTTGTATTATCTGAACTTGTTTAAAGCTTTTCTTCAGTTCTCTTTAAAAAAAGTAAAGGTAGTGTGAAAATGGTGTTTTAGAAGTTTCTAGTTCAGTACTTACTGAAAGAGTTTAAAGATTTCTTTATGCTGCTCTCTCTTTTTTTTCTTGTAATCTATTTCAGTATTTAGGTAGGGTTCTGTGTCTGCACGTTCTTTTCCTTTTCCATTTGCCTCTCCACTTCTCTCTTCTTCCCTTCCCATTTTTTGGGAAGCCCCTATTTTTACTTCTCCTGCTCTGGCAGGGTGCAGTTGCTCTTGGCCCCAAGCACATCAGACAATCCACACAGGATCTGAGAGTAGCTGTCCCTTGGCCGTATAGTGGGTAGAGGTTCTAAAGCTGTCTCAGGGTATGTCTACACTATGGGATTATTCTGATTTTACAGAAACCAGTTTTGGAAACATATTATATAAAGTCAAGTGCTGCGGCCACACTAAGCACATTAATTCGGTGGTGTGCATCCATGTACTGAGGTTAGCATCGATTTCTGGAGCATTGCACTGTGGGTAGCTATCCCATAGTTCCCACAGTCTCCCCCACCCATTGGAATTCTGGGTTGAGATACCAGTGCATGATGGGGCAAAAACAGCATCGCGGGTGATTCTGAGTAAATGTCATCAGTCAATCCTCCCTCTGTGAAATCAATAGCAGACAATCATTTTGCTCCCTTTTCCCTGGATTGCCTGAGCAGACACCATAGCACGGCAATCATGGAACCCGTTCAGCCTTTTGTCACCGTCACTTTATGTCTACTGGATGGTGCTGACAGACGCGGTACTGTAACACTACACAGCAGCATTCCCTTGCTTTTGCAAGTTAACAAAGATGGTTACCAGCCATACTGTACCATCTGCTGCTTTGCAAGTTTACAATGATAGTTACCAGTTATACTGTACTGTCTGCTGCTGTCCTGGATGCTCCTGGCCGGCCTAGGTGAGGTTGGCCAGGGGTATATGGACAAAAATGGGAATGACTCCCCAGGTCATTCTCTTCTTTAAGTTTTGTCTGAAGGGAGAGTCAGTCCTGCCTAGACTATCAGGCAAGCCTCCTAAAGAACCAGAGAGACAAACGGTCATTCCAGCTCAGAGCCCCAGACATCCTGCAGAAATGATGGGCTGCATGCCATTCTAGGGGGTGCCCCTGCAACAACCCCATCCATTGCTTCCCTCCTCCCCCACCCCTCCTGGGCTACCGTGGCAGTTATCCCCCCATTTGTGTGATGAAGTAATAAAGAATGCAGGAATTTGAAACAACACTGACTTTATTGCCTCTGCAAGTAGAGTTCAAAGTGGGGAGGGGAGAGAAGCCTCCAGCTGCTATGATATTCCAGGCAGGACTGAATCTCCATTAGACAAAGCTTAAAGAAGAGAATTACCTGAGAATCATTCCCATTTTTGCCCAGGCACCCCCAACTGACCTCACCAAGACCTGCCAGGAGCACTCATGGGACAACGATGAGGGATATCAGTCCTACCATACCATCTAGAGAAGGGAAGGGGACACTGCTGTGTAGCGCTGCAGCACCACATCTGCCAGCACCATCCAGTAGACATACAGCGACATTGGAAAAAAAGGCAAGAAATGATTTTTTTCCCTTTGCTTTCATGGGGAGGAAGGGGGACAACATATACCCTGAACCACCTGCAACAATATTTTTGACCCTTTAGGCTTTGGGAACTCAGCCAATAATTCAAATGGTTTCGGAGAGTGCAGGAACTGTGGGATAGCTACAGACGTCAGTTGCCCCTCCTCCATGAGCGTCCATTTCATTCTTTGGCTTTCTGGTACGCTTGTCTCAGCTCTCAGCTCTTAAGTTTCAGCACTGTGTCGAGTCCCTGTTGTGGCCTCTGTCTATCATGGCCTTGGAGATTTTTCAAATGCTTTGGCATTTTGTCTTTTGGAACAGGTTCTGATAGAACAGATTCATCTCCCCATACAGAGATCAGCTTCAGTATCTCCTGTACGGTCCATGCTGGAGCTCTTTTTGGATTCTGGGACTGCATGGTCACCTGTGCTGATCGGCACTCCATGCTGGGCAAACAGGAAATGAAATTCAAAAGTTCACAAGGCTTTTCCTGTCAACCTGGCCAGTGCATCCGAGTTCAGATTGCTGTCCAGAGCGGTCACAATGGTGCACTGTGGGATAGCCCCCGGAGGCCAATACCATTGAATTGCGGCCACACTAACCTAATCCGAAATAGCAATACCGATTTCAGCGCTACTCCCCTCGTCGGGGAGGAGTACAGATACCGGTATTAAGAGCCCTTTAGATCGATCTAAAGGGCTTCGCTGTGTGGACGGGTGCAGGGTTAATGCGATTTAACGCTGCTAAATTTGATATAAAATCGTAGTATTGACCGGGCCAGAGAGAGCAGCAGGTTTCCCCTATTGTTTCCCGCTCTTGTTTTCTTGATTAGTTTCTCCTCTACACCAACTTGTTTGGTTTCTTTCTCAGCCTGGCTAGCTCAGTTAGTAGCGCATCAAACTTTTAATCTGAGGGTCCAGAGTTCAAGTCTCTGGTCAGGTGATAAACTACTGCCCAAGATCTTAAACTGTCTTTCTCATGTCCTCTTTGTTACTTTTTCTCTTCAGGATTTTCCCTTTCCTCAGAAGGGCCTTTTTGTGTGTGGGTTTGAGGGGGCAACTTCCTGACAGCCCCTCTGTCCTTGCAGCCTGGAGGAATAAAGGTCTCTAGGCATAGAGCATGTTCCTCCCCTGCACGCGTCTTGTATACGCACACACACACACACACACACACACACACACACACACACACACACACACCTGAAAATCCCTAAGGAATTAGAATCACCTGCTGCCTTCCCCTTTCCTGTTGGATCCCCAAACAAGGATGCTCTTCAGCTTAAACCCATGTCCCCTCTTTTCCCAGTGCCCCTCAATCCCAGCCCTCAGTCCCTCCTATGCTCACTGCTCCTCACTCCCAACCAGAGCCTGCTCCTCTTCACCCTTCTCCTCTGTCCCAACCCACAGCCCCCTCCTATTCCCAGTGCCCCTCAATCCCCATCCACAGGCCCCCTCCTCCTCATGCTGCTCCTCAATCCCAACCCACGGTTCCCTCCTTCCCTCCAGCAGCAGGTGCTTCAGACCCCCTCAGGAAGATTTTCTTGCAAGGTTTCGTGTAGGAGTCTGCATGTGGATTTTACAATATGTTGGAAATCTGTTGGGTTGCTTGCCGAAATGATCACTTGTGGCTGGTGTTGGATTCCCAGTCTCCATGTTACAGGGGCAGGAGAAATAAAGGGTTTTTATCCTTGTTGTGTGAATCAAGGGCAGCACAACTGTGCTTGGCAGACCCCGATTGAGGACTCACCCTCAATTCAATAGCACTTGCTAGGCAGGGGACAGGGTTCCAAAGCCAAGTGGGCCAAGCTCTGGGTCTCAATACTAAAATTGAGGTGTTAGACCAACGTTAGGACAGGGTGGCTGTGGAGGATGAGTGAGTCCCTAGACAACATAGTGAGTATGGAGCCTTCTTATTTCCCCCTTTTCCACCCAGGATGGGGTGAACTGTACAGAGGCACCTCTGGGCTTGCACTGACTAAGGACAACAGCTGTGAGTGGGGTGCAGAGAGGATGGCTCATGTTAAAGGACGTTTGGTTGCTGGACTTACGACCTGTAGGAAAAGGACACTGTCCAGCTTATCTGGGGGGTGAGTCTTTCCCTCGTGGTTTACATTTATGTGTTGGGGCTGCTGACATGACTTCTGCTAACCCTGGGCTTACATTGCAGTGTAGACATACCCTGAGAGGGCATCTAGACTGTGATAAAATCCCGCTGGCCCGGCTGGCCTGGATGAGCTGATTTGGGATCCTGGAGCTCATACTGGAGCCCAGGCTTGGAGACCCTCACCCCTCATGGGGTCTCGGAGGCTGGGCTCAAGCCCAATTCTCTACACTGTAATTTTATAACCCTGCAGCACAAGCCCCACAAGCCTGAATCAACTGACCCAGGGCTTGAGAATAGTGACGTGGGTGTGTTAATGGCAGTGTAGACATAATGCTAGGCTATGTCCACACTGCAATGAAACACCCATGGCTGCCCTGTGCCAGTGCAGGCTCCCAGGCTAGGGCTCTGGGGTGGTAAATTTGCACTGTAGACATCTCAGATCAAGCTCAATACTGGGCTCTGGGACCCCACGAGGTTGGGAGGGAGTTTAGCAAGCAAAAAAGGTAAAATGTCAGTGGAGTATTACCCCGGACTCAATGGCAGTTCTCCATTGGTCTGTCTGCTTTGGGGCAGGGACAATAACACGTCCTGCTGCATTCGTTATTTCAAAGGCGGTTTAGGATTTTCTTTCTCACACACGGTGCACGAAGCAGGACTCAATCCTCGGTGTAAACTAAATGAGCCGCTCACAGATTCTGGCAGCCACAATGAGCATTTGCTGTGAGCCCAGACCTGCCCCTGTCCCAGAGGAGGGGATCATCTGTGAGAAGCTGGACCACTGACCTATCAGCTCTTAACTCCCAAACTTTCAGTAATTCTGTTATCAGTGCTTGTGAGTATAATCTAAACAGCCATACTGGGCTGGACCAAAGGCCCATCTAGCTCTGTGTTTTGTCCTCTGACAGTAGCCAATACCAGGTGCCCCACGAGTTATACAACAAGTCACCACTGGGAGTTGAACCCAGGATTTCCTGTTTACAAGACAGGCACTTTAGGCAGCTAAGCCATGGTGCCTACCTGTGGCTAAACTACCATGTCTGCCCACACCAGACTCCCTGCCATCCCCACTGGGGCCTGACAAACTTTGGTTGTGTTTGGATTCTGCGAAGCAGAGGAGCAGGTCAGGTTTTCCTTGCAAGCTGTGTGTGTGTGTCACGGGTGTGGGAGTCCGGCCCTGCACCCCTCTTCCTGAACTCACAGTGACTCTCAGCCAGCCAGTAAAACAGAAGGTTTATTGAACAACCGGAACACAGGATACAGCCCAGCTTGTGTGCAGAGCCAGGACCCCTCGATCTGGCCTTTCTGGGGGTTCAGGGTGCTTGGATCCCAGCCTAGGATCCCCTGAAACCCACCTCCCAGCTCCCAAAACCGAGGAATGCCTCCACTCCCCCGTTCCCTTTTGTCTACCTCCAGCCAGAGGTGAGACCTCCCCTCCCCCAGGCCAGGCTCATGTTACAGCTGCATACCTGTCTCTGCCTACCCAGCACACAGACAGCCCCTGCTCCTTCACAGTGTGTGTGTGTGAATCTTTGGCCAGGTCTGCACTACAAAGTTATTTCAGCATCATTATATTGCTCAGGTGTGTGAAAAACACACAACGCTCCCTCGGTCGGCAGCTTGTGGCTGGTGCACACACTGCAATGCCATGTCTGGTGACAAAACTTCCCTCTTTTGGTGACAAAATAAAACCACCTTGACAAGAGGTCTAGAGCTTTTTGCAGCAAACTCAAAGTGACAAATTGTCAGTCTAAATGCTGCTGGTCATTATATCACCATAACTGGCCTCCACCAGTATCCCACCATGCCTGCCGTGAAATCACCTGCCCTGCATTCCTGCTACAGAGGTTGGGTCCCTCCCCTTTCATAGCTCCAGAAAGTTCTGACAGCTGAGCTGCTATTTACACTGGAATTAGGTTAATATAACTGCATTGTCAGCCTAAGTAATGTAATTACTCCAACCTAATTTTGTAGTGTAGACCTGTCCAAAGAATCACACACACACCTTGGGACCAAAACTTCACCTACTCCTCTGCTTTACAGAATCCAAACATGAGCAAAGCTTGTCAGGGCCCAGTGGGGATTGGCAGAGATTCAGGTGTGGGCAGACACAATGGCTTAAATAACCACAGGTGTCATAGTTTAGCTGATTAAAGCACCTGTCCTGTAAACAAAAGATTCTGGGTTCAACTCCCAGTGGTACCTTGAGGAGTGGCTTTTGGGGCACCTGGTATTGGCTACTGTCAGAAGACAAGATTCAGAGCTAGATGGACCTATGGCTTAAATTACACTCACAGGCACTGATAATAGAGTTACTGAAAGTTTGGGTGTTAAGAGCTGATAGGTCAGTGATCCACTCCCCTCAATGAGGTTTTACCATTTCCACTTGCTAAACTCCTTCCCAACCTCTATAAAATTACAGTGCAGACATATGGGCTTGAGCCCAATCTCTGAGGCCCCATGAGGGGCGAGGGTTTCTGAACCCAGGCTTCAGTGTGAACACAAATATCTGCACCACAGTTTTTAGCCCCTCAGCTTTAGCTCCAGGAGCCCAAGTCAGATGACCCAGGGCAGCCCTGCTGCCATCTTTATCCCAGGAGAGATGGACTCTAAGGGTACGTCTCCACTGCAATGGAAGCCCAGGTGTGGCACGCTGTGCTCAAAGCAGCACCCTGCAAGTCCCATATTCACCACTCTCATATAATGATGAGATGGTTTGTACAAAGTCTGCCTGGTGAGGTGTCATTTCAAAAGTCTTGATCTGTTGAACATTAATATCGTGTTGGATTGTGTGTGCTCGCATTGGTTGGGAAGTTATGAAGTTTTGCTCTGTGTGCGTTACTGAGATATGTTATGAGGTTGGGAAATGCCCCCCACCAGCCTTTCAGGTGCGACAAGGGAGGAGCCGGACTCGCTGCTGGCCCATTGAAGGGATCCACACTCCCAAGGACTACCCCAGGAACCGTGTACAATGCAGGCTTCTCCGAGATAGCACAGCGAAAATTGACATTGCTTGACTCACATCGTAGCAAAGGAGCTTCCTAGCAAGTTGGAAGAAACTATGAAAGGGAGGAAGAGACATCATGACTTGGCCTCTCTCCCCCACACCTCAATACCTGTAAACACATCTGGAGGACAAACACTGAACTGAGATGAATCAGAAGAGAATAATAATAATAGATTCAAATCAACGTCCCCAAACAGACTAGTATGGGTGTTTCAGCAGAAAATTTTCAGTCTGGGGAATTTTGTTTTCTCAGTCAGACCTTGCCAAGGGAAGCAGGGAGAAAATGTTGGAGTTGCCTCCTTCAGAACAGCTTGGTCTAGACACTAGCTCTGGTTCACTGCTCTGGCCTTGCTCGGGTTGAGGATATTTTAATAATTTGGGGAGGTGCCAGGGTGGTTGAGGGAGATGAGGAGGATGTTCCCTTTTGAGATAAAAACTAAGAAATACAGAACTAGAGAATTTTTTTTTTTTTAGAAATCTGGGATTTAGACATTTTATTTAAAGTAAGGGCGTTCTGAGTTTCTGTTTGCAAGAAGTACCATTGTTTGATCTGTCATTGTACCAAAGGGGGAGATGGTTGTCTATAAAGGATGGGTGAAGACTAAATGCATCCGATGAGGATGGGATTCGAACAGCGTGTAGAGCACAATGGATTAGCAGTCCATCACCTTAACCACTCAGCCACCTCATCAGAACTGTAAAGAAAAGGACAGGAGGAGAAATCTAAGGCCGGCAGAGACAGGGCAATAAGGCATTTTTAAATACTAAGCGGAAGCAGGGGCTGAATAGGCTCCCTCCTCACATCTAGTGAGGAGCTGGGAAAGACTTCAGGAACAGACGATGTTTGCATAGACAAACCTACTCTGCCTAGATATGCAGCATGATGGGGCCACTTTCCCAAAAATGACCAGTTTTGGCTGGTGGCAGGTTACAAATCACTTTAGGATTGAGTGGAATGAAATGTTATTATCCTTCCTGCATGAGTGAAGGGCAGCAGAACATACCTAGTCGGTCCTGATGGAGGGGTAGGTGGGTGAGGAATAGCTTTTATTGGACTTCATAGAAGTGATTGAGAACGTCACCCTAAACCAGTGGTCCCCAAACATTTCACACTGTGCCCTCTTATCCAGTTGGGGGAGGGCAAAACCAGAGCTTGAGGGATTCAGCCCTGGGTGGTGGGGCTCAGACTTTTGGCTTCAGCCCCAGGCCCTAAGTCTAATGCCAGCCCTGGTGACCCCATTAAAACAGGGTTATGACCCACTTTGGGGTCCTGACTCACAGTTTGAGAACCACTGCTCTGTGCTAAAGGGAGAGAGTTTTCCTGTGGGTGTAGTTAATCCACTTCCCCAAGAGATGGCAGCTATGTCAGTGGGAGAAGCTATATCGGTGGGTGTGCAAGCTGTGGTGTTTGCCACATTTAACAAGTTTAATCAAATCCCATTTTTAAAACCATCTGTAGCCTGGGAATGGCAAAGGACCTCGATGAAGGAGGGTCTGTCCTTTAAAGTCCTGGAGATCATGAGTCCATGCTTTTGCCAGCATGGGAGTATAGCTGAGTGGTAAAGTGCTTGATTGCAGATCAAGTGGTCCTTGATTCAACCCCCAGTGTTTTCTTATAACCTTCTTTCTTTTTTTAAAAAAAGGAAAACATTTTCATTTTCATTCTCCATTCTGTTCAGGAGCTCCACTGTACAGGGTTGCTTGATATGGATGTAAACACTCAACATTTCACTGTCCAAATGCATAAATACCTAGCAAAGCTGTCTATCAGCTGAAATCAGTTTCAGTCCTCAAAGTGTCAATTTATGTTTTCATCAATTAAACAAAGGTATCATATGAATGTACATTTGCAGATCCCTCTTCTCCAGGAGCTGTGCTGTGCAGAAGAACAAGAGTCACATCCAGCTGCAGTTCAGGAGTCTGATAACCAAAGAGCTGTTGCCAGCTCAAAGAGCCTGAGGCGGAGCAACAGCAGGGTTCGTTGCCCGGTGTGCGTAGCACTAATTGACACACCAGGGTGGAGAAGCAAAACCAGGTTTGTTTGAGCCCAAATAAGGTGCCAGGGAGAAAAAGCATTCTCAAATCCTGCACACCCGTGCGCAGGCGGGGTCCCAGCATTTATACCCCACTTGTTTGTGTAAGCCTTTTGTTTGGTTTTCCCCCTCACCCCTCCCTTCCCAACAGCAGTTACTTTAAACATTACATTTCAGCGTGTTAGAAAAGTTCCCATTCGCATGCTTATCTATGGCCTTCACAGCACAAACGCATACAGATTTTCCTCCCCCCTCTGCCCCTCCTCCCCGCCGCTTCTGCTGTTTTAAACTCCTGCATTTGCAAGCTGAGACAGCTGACAGTTACACATTTTGCTTGCTGTCTGTTAGCATCTTAGGCTGGTTAAAGTTCACAGCATGGAAGACCTCTGGTTCACTCAGGCCTGTAGTCACAACTTTGGTTTACTTAGGCCTAGTGACACCAACAGAGCCAATAAATGTTCTGAGGGCTGGAGAAAAATGCCTTCTAGCGAGCTATTGAACAAGCTCAGCCTGTTTAGCTTATCAAAAGAAGATTGAAAGGTGACTTCATTGAAGTGTTGAGGGGCCTTAATGGAGAGAAAAGATTGGATATGAAAGGGCTCTTGAATCTAGCAGAGAAAGGCATAACAAGACCCAGTGGCTGGACGGTGAAAAGACAAATTCATATTACAAATAAGATGCAAATATTCAACAGCGAGGATGATTCACCACAGGAACAAGTTACCAAGGAAAGAGGTCGATTTGCCATCTCCTGATGTCATTTCATGAAGACTAGATGCCTTTCTGGAATGTGTTTGCCCCAAAGTAGCTCTTGTGTCATACAGGAGGCCTGTGATATGCAGGGGGTCAGATTAGATGCTCTAATGGTCTCTTCTGGCCATCAAGTCGACTAATTTCTGAAAAACTGAGTGTAGCATTGGGAGCAGCGTCTGATGTTTTCCTGTCTAGCCGGCTTGCTGCCTAGAACGAACGCTCCTTGAATGGGGTGATCCACAGGGAGTAGCTCAAACCTCCAAAGTGCCTGGCCAGGGGCAGGACATTAGCACAACAAGGGAGGGTGTGTCAGTGACATCACAAAGGCTTTTGCAGGACCTCAGACTATTGGTCAAGGTGGTGGGAGGTGGTGACCTCACAGAGAGATGCTGACATCAGCCAGGCAGGACAGGGCGAGGGCCAGGAAACCTCAGAGACCCTGTGGCTTTGCTTCAGCAAGTCTCCTTCTCCAGGTCTCTCTTTGAGGACTGAGAGTATTCGGGTTCACGGACCTGAGCGCAGGAGGAACCTCTTTGACTTTTCTCCTTCCCTTTTAGTGATTTTACTAGAAAACAGACGTCCCAGTTTAGAAGGTAAGAGCCTCCTCGAGGTTTGAAACCTGTTCAGTCTGATCCATCTGGTGACAGTTGAATTCTAGGCATGGAAAACACGAACTTAAGGAGGCAGAATTTTATTTCGCACCTGGGATTTTGTCCCATAGAATCACTGTGGTCATTAGGGTTTATCCTTTTTGTTTCACCTTTTCCTCCATCCATCCCTTCCTCCTTTCTCTTTGTCTCTTGCTTCTTTTGTCCTTTCACCTGTTCCCCTCCCAACACCAGGAGCGGTGTGTGTGTGTGTGTTGCAGGGGAGTGCTCTGCAGCTCCCACTGTGGGAGGTCCACCCAAAAATGTGGGGCTGAAATAGTGCTCGGGCAGTGAACCCCACCAGTGACCTGGGCCATCCTTTGGGCTCTCTGGTGAGAACCCTCAGCCTCCGTCCTCAGTCTCTACCTGATTGGCTGAGCAGGGGTTATTGACAGGGAGGAGACTCAGGTCCTTGTTCTCTTTTAAGACCAAGGAAATAAGTCAGAACCAGTCATACGTTTGACAAATGTTGCTGCTTCTCTTCATTAATGGTCTCTGAGCAGTTTATGATTCTCTCTAACATTGCAGTTCTCCTCAAATGCTTGCTGAATAATTACTGTGCACTGTTGTTGGTCTGGAGCTCATCTGAGAGCACTTTATTCAGGTCATTCAATGTGTGAAATTCAAGGTCTGATGGTTAGTTTGAAAATCAGGGCTCTTGGGTCCTATTCCCAACTCTGCCACTGGCTGGCTGTGTGACCTAAGACAAGTTAATTCTCCTTTCTCAGCCTTAGCTTCTCCCTTTTTCAAGTAGGGATAATGATGATCCGCTCCTACCTACCTCACGGTGGGTGGAGGATGGGGGTCCATTGGAGAGTGTCACTAGGAGTATCAGAGGGGCCGTGTTAGTCTGGATCTGTAAAAGCAGCAAAGAGTCCTGTGGCACCTTATAGACTAACAGACGTATTGGAGCATGAGCGACTGCACATGGCTAAGCAAAGAGAATAAACCCCAAATCCCCCCCTGTGCTTTGGGAGCCAGGTTTGCTGTGGGAATCCTGTAGTTCAGATGACTTCACACCTGGGCATTGTGATTCTTTACCAGTTTCTCTGGCATTGGGGCAGTTTTGTGCTCACGGCTGTGATGGCCGAGTGGTTAAGGCGTTGGAGTTGAAATCCAATAGGGTTCCCCTGCGCAGGTTCAAATCCTGCTCACAGCGAGGCCTGAGTTTTGTGATCCCTCACCCAGGCAATACCTCTGTACAACCCCCTGAGACACTCTCAATTCTCTCCCCACCCCAAGTAAATCCTGTTCTGCTCCTTTCATAGAGATCCCTGGGACACCCCCTCACCCTGTGTCCCTGAGGGGTCAGGCAAACTCTCAGTGCCTGAAGCCTTGCTGCCAAGCTCTTTCTCTTCCCCTTCAGCGCCTCCCACTTGCCAGTGACCAGCTGTTCAGTGGGGTGCAGGAGGCGCTGGGCGGGGAGGGGGAGGAGCAGGGAGAGGAAGAGGTGGGAGAGGGAGAGGAATGGGGCAGGAAGGTGCAGGACTGGAAGAGATGGGATAGGGGTGGGGGCTTGGGGAAGAGGTGGAGTGGGGCAGGGCCTGGGGAGGAAATGGGGGCTTTGTCACAGACCCCTCTAGGTCCGGCCCTGAAGGGAAGCACTGACTATCACAGTGACAATAGAAGTGACCAGCCTTGCGGGGGAGGCTGAGGGAGATCCGCACTCACCAGGTCTCTTCTCTCCCCCAAGGTGAGCCAGACACTGCTCTCTCCTGGCTCTCACTCTAGCAGCTGGATGCCAAGGAGCCATTTCCCCTCAGGAAGTGCATTGAGTGCCCCTGTGGTGCTGGGGGGCTGGCGCTGCTGCTGCCTGTGGGGCTGGCAGGGGGGCTGATGTCTGCACAGACTCTCAGCTGCCAGGCCGGAGGGGGCACTTGGGACCTTACCAGACTGGCTCAGTGAAGACGGGGGGTTGACAGAGCAATACAGACGCTCTCAGAGCACGGGCAGCAGCCGCCCATGCAGCCAGGCAATGAGCATTTCCCACAGCCTGGAGCCGAGGGGGAGGCGGCAGCTGCTGTTCCAGCTCCTCGGGGACAGGCCCTGTCAGCCAACAGCCACTTCTTACTCCCCACAGCTAAGGGTGTCGGGTTCCTCCGGTGGGGCTGTGGAGCAGCCGTTCGTTTTCCTGTCCTTTTTGTGTGCAACTGCTGACAAAAACATCCCAGACAGAGAAGCAACAGGCCAAAATACTTCCATACAGCTGCTGAAGTAGCTCAGTTGGGAGAGCGTTAGACTGAAGATCTAAAGGCCCCTGGTTCAATCCCAGGCTTTGGCAGGCCCTTTCTTTGGTCTTTGTGCAGTGGTGCCTTGTTTTCTGGGAGCACAGCAGTGCCTGCACCCAAGGTGAGTCCCTGAGCTTGGGCTCTGCAGTAGGAAAACATAGAATGGGCTTCTGCCCCTAGTTGGCCCACCTGACCTTTAACAAGAAGAGATGGGAGCTGTCTTTCCCAACATGGCAGGAAGAGAGTGAGGCAGGAATGGTGCCAGAGGGCTGCTGGGCAGTGACAGGCAGGGATTGGGGATGGGCGCCTCTGTGCAGCTGAGCAAGGGCAGTACCAGGGAAGAGGCCATCTGTAAAGTGACCCAGCAACACCTCTCCTCCTCTGGGCACCTAGAGCAGAGGCGGCTGGTGCTGACAGCTCAAGTGAAGGCTTAAAGCTACAGAGCAACTGAGGCAGGGCCAGAGGAGGGCAGGACCATGCCTATGCATGGCCACCAGACAGCCACAAAGACACCCAGCCAGCCTGCTCCTGCCATGCCAAGCCCCACTGAAGACGTGCTTAATCCACTTGCTGATCAGGAGGAAAACCTGTCAAAATCTGTGTGCGAGAGAACACACTTGGCTTGGAAGGAGAGAGGAAAAGAGCGAGTGAAAAAATAACCAGTGAGAGTGAGAGAGAGAGAGAGAGAGAGAAAAGAACGTGAAGGCAGAGAAAGAAATAAAGGGAGAGAAAAAATTAGAAAAGAAGGAAAGAAAGGAAGAGCATGAAAGGTAGAGGGAAAAAGAAAGCAAAAACATACAAGCTAGAGAAGGAAAGGAATGAAAAGAGCAGATGAACCACAGCGCTAGCTGAAGCTGGAATGGGAGAGTCAGAGAAAGGACAGACTGACCCGTTAAGTAAGGTTGCACCCCAGATTCTCCATGTTGGGGGCACAGGCCTCCCATTTCAGTCCTGGCCCTGCTTGGGGGGACCATCCATAGGTGTCTACTGGCACTTCCATGCTGCGAGGAGGGGACAAGCCCCCCCATACCCTCCCCTCGGGACATGGGCTCTCCCCAATCCTGACCCCCTTCCCGCACGCTCCTGGGAATGGGGGGAAGGTGGGGGGAAGCCGTGTGCTGAGCAGCACCGTGGGTGTCTCTCTCTGGGGCGAAGGAAGAGGATATTTTTTGTACCAGAAGGAAAGAGCAGGGGGTGGGGTTGTTTGTGGGCAGGCGCACACCAGAGAGAGGAACTGAGCGCAGCCCAGCGTGAGCCCAGTGCCAGTTGGGCCGAGGCGCCCATACCTGGAGGACCATCTGCAGAACCTGCCTTGATGGTGCCGTCCATCACCGCTCCCACATGGAGCTTCCCACCTAGACCTGCCTGGACGAGGTGAGGTGGTGCACTGGCAAAGGGGGCGGTTTGAGCAGGGTTCTGTGTGTGTGTGTCTAATTTTGGGAAGTGAAGTCACAAACTGCTTGGGCTGGTTTCCTATTGGTGTGACCGATTTTTGCAAAGCTTCCCCCGCCCCACACATCTTCTTTTGGCACTAGGGCTTTCTGCGCTGCCGTTGACAAGGCAGAATCAAGGCCCCGTTGGGCCAGGCGCTGCCCAGACACAGCAAGATACATGCCATGCCCCAGAGAGTTTACAGGCTCCATACCCAAAAGTGGGAGGAGAAACAGACCCAGTGTCACACAGCAGCACTGAGAGCAAAACCCAGGAGTCCTGGCTCCTCCTGCTCTAACCACTAGACCCCACTCTGCTCCCAGAGTTGGGGCCAGAACAGGAGTCCTGGCTCCCCAGAAGGGGAGTGGGGTCGAGTGGTTAGAGGAAAGGAAGATGGGTGTCAGGACTCCTAGGTTCCAGTCCCAGCACTGGGGTTAGAGTGGAGTCTCGTAGCTTAGCACAGGTGGGGCTGGAGCCAGGACTCCTGGGTTCTTCCCATCCCCCTTCCCCAAACCATCTTGCACAGCAGGAGGGAGCTGGGCAGGAAGTGGTGATGAGGTGAAAACTACCAAGAAATGCAAATCCTAAAAGGAGACTGTGCCAGGAACCGAGTGGTGCACAAACCATGGCCTCATCTCCACCTCTAACCCCGCTCCCCTTGGCTGGCACTGGATTGTGCCCCCTGTGCCCCAATCCACCCCCTGAGAGCCCTGGGGGGCAGGGAATAGCCATGGTGCTGGGCCCCCCATCCAATTGAAGTATTCAGTGTTGCAGTGACCCAAGGTGTGTGCACAGAATGGGGATGGAGTGTGTGTGTGTGTGTGTGTGTGTGTGTGTGTGTGTGTGTGTGTGTATGGATGGATGGATTGATTTCTGCATGTATTTGTATATGTGTGGTTTTCTGTAAGGGTTTTGTGGGGTGTTATTACAGCTGTGGGGTTGTGTTTGTGGCTGTGCAAGTGTGTATGTTCATGTGGCTGGATTTGTGCATGTGTTTGCATCTGTTAGCAGTTGTGTTGATGTTGGCTGGATTTGTGCGGGTGTTTGTGTATATTAGCAAGTGTGTGTGTGTTTGTGTGGCTGGATTCATGCATGTGTTTGTGCATGTTTGCAAGTGTGCGTGTGTGTGCGCGCGTGTGCTCTGCTGCCCTCTTTCTGCGCAACAACCGTTTCTCTATATGTCACAGCCCCCATACCGTCGACCCCGGTGGTGATTTCCCCATCTTACAAGGGCTGGCTGCCCTGACCCTTCTCCCCTCTGCGGAGTGTGGCAGGGGCTGCAGCTCACCCCTGTGGGGCAGGAGGGCCAGGTGCGGGTGCTGGGCTCCGATGCACCTGGAGAGCAGCTCAGGTGAGGTGGGGCAGGGCGTGTGTCCGTTCTGTGTTGCCTGGTGCTGTGCTGTTGCACAGTCCCGAGCCACGCCGCTGGCGCACCCGAGAGGGCAGGGGGCCAAGCAGATGATCCAGCACGAGGGGAGAGGATGTGTGCTTGGGGACTCCAGTGACAGTGAGTTCCACAGGCCTCGGCGCAGGCTGCATGGGGCAGGAGGTCCTTGTGTTGGGAGCAGTGAGTGAACTGCGTGCAGTTGTGTCTCTGAGCATGATTGTGAATATTCTGGTGTGTGTGGCTGGAGGTGTGATTGTTTCTCTCTTTGGGGGTTGGGCTAGCATGTCCCTCTGGGTGTGTTGTGTGTGAGTGTTCTTGGGATTGTGTGAGTGTCTTTGTGCGTCAATATGTGTGTGTCACTTGCTGCAGGATACAAAATTCTGCAAAGCCGCCAACACACACACACACAAGTGGGGCTCAGCCCCACCAGCAGGGGCAGCAGGGACACACACGTCTCTCCTGGGCCAGCTTGGACAATTTCCCATCACGACCCGGCACAGTGCTGGTGCCCCACGGCGGTGGGCAGCGACCGGGCGGGGGGGGGGGCCGATGTGGTGGATTCAAAAGGAAGGACTTTGGGAATATCAGTCCCGGCCCTTAGCGGAGCTGAGACACGGACCCAGTGACCCTGCACCACCCTGGGAGAGTGGGGTTGAGTGGTCAGAGCAGGGAGGGCTGGGCAGCAGGACCCTGGGTTCTACCCTGGTCCTGGGAGTGGAGGGGGTCTAGAGCAGGGGGACTGGAAGCCAGGACTCCTGGGTTCCATAGGGGAGACTGTTTTTTCTTGTGCTCCCCTCCCTAGAGATCCCAGCCCAGCCCCCTAGTGGAGAGTGAGTGGGAGCCGGGGAAGTTGCTCTCCCACTTCAGAAACATGATTCAAACTCCCCTCCACCATGGGCTGTGACATCATGGACCTCCCCAAGGCAGACAGTAGAAGCCCCGCCCACCACAGAAGGGGGAGTCAAATTGCACCCACAACAATCCCACTCATGGTTGCAAAGAAACCCCACCCAGCCCCCTGCTAGGACAGGATCTGCTGCTCCCACCTTTTCGTTATCACCATGAGCTGCTCCCCGCCAGGCACCACACCCCATTCACACCCCTTTGGTCACTATGCAGCTCAGTGGCAATCACTGCCCCGAAGTGACTCCGGCGCAGGCACCCACAGCACGAACTCCCCACACCGGATTCTGTCCACACGCAGAGAATTCTCTCCGCCGGGCTCCTTCGGTTCCTCTCGCTGCTCCCCGTCCTGCCGCCAGACACTGCTCATCTGCATAGCCCCGCCCATGGACACGTGACACCTTCTGTCGTTTTGGTCTCAAGTGAATGAGTCGCCTGCGGGGAGTGAGCCCGTCAGCGCACGTCACAGCCCCAGCGCACGTCACAGCCGCCGGGCGGGGATTGTCTGTGAGCCCCGCGCTGGGCAGGGCTTCAGGAGAGACCCAGCCCCATAGACAGACTGGGGCAGGAGACATTGCAGGAAGGGAGGAGGATGGGGAGAAGGGGGAAGGGAGAGACCCAGCCCCATAGACCTGCAGGGACAGGGAGATATTGCAGGAAGGAGGAGGGATGGGGGAGAAGGGGGAGAGGGCCCAGCCCCATAGACCTGCAGGGGCAGGGAGATATTGCGGGAAGGGAGGAGGGGATGGGGAGAAGGGGGAGAGACCCAGCCCATAGACCTGCAGGGGCAGGGAGATATTGGGGACAGGATGGGAGAAGGGGATTGGCAGAGACCCAGCCTGGGGTGCAGGGGAAATGGGGTGGGGTGGAGGGAGACATGTCGGGTGGGGGTGGGGGGTGTGAAATGTTGGTCCAGGGAATCTGAGTCACTCCCAGGACATGTTGTGCAGGGGGGAGCACAGGGGCAGGGAGAGAGCCCCAGCCCCACAGAGCCCCAGAGGGATATTGGGGGCAGGGGAGGGGATGGAGGGGGGAGAGACCCAGCCCCATAGACCCCTAGAGGCAGCAGGATATGGGGGGGTAGGAGAAGGGATGGCAGAGGAGACACCCATCTCCTTAGACCCCCAGAGGCAGGAAATGAGGGGAGAAGGGGGGTTGGCAGAGACCCAGCCCCATAGACCTGCAGGGGCAGGGAGATATTGGGGTCAGGAGGGGAGAAGGGGGATTGGCAGAGACCCAGCCGGGGGTGCAGGGGAAATGGGGTGGGGTGGAGGGAGACATGTCGGGTGGGGTGTGTGAAATGTTGGTCCAGGGAATGTGAGTCACTCCCAGGACATCGTGTGCAGGGGGGAGCACAGGGGCAGGGAGAGAGCCCCAGCCCCACAGAGCCCCAGAGGGATATTGCGGGCAGGGGAGGAGATGGAGGAGGGCCCAGCCCCATAGACCCTAGAGGCAGCGGGATATGGGGGCAGGAGAGGGGCTGGGAGAGGAGACACCCCTCTCCTTTAGACCCCAGAGGCAGGAAATGAGGGGAGAAGGGGAAGGGAGGATCCAGCCCTATAGACCTGTAGGGGCAGGGAGCTATTGGGGGCAGGAGGAGAAGGGGGTTGGCAGAGACCCAGCCCGGGGTGCAGAAATGGGGTGGTTTGGAGGAACTGGGGAGGAGAAGAGACACAGGGCAGGACACATGTTGGGACAGAAACTGACTCACTCCGAATACTTGGGGCGCAGGGCAGGGCGGAGGCCGAACAGGCTGGTCCCAGGGTAATGTCAGGGGGTCCTGATTCCCCACCCCGCCGGGGGGGGGGCTCCCCTCTGGGCTGAGGAGCCCTGGGGTGGGGCGGGTGCATGGGCTGGGTGTGTGTGTCGGGCTGGGAGCTGCCTGGGCAGAGGGCTGGAACCAGGGGCGGCTCAGGCACCAGCACCCCAAGTGCATGGTTGGGGTAACAATCTGCAGGGAGGCTCTGCTGGTCACCCCGAGGGCAGCAGGCACCCAAGCTCCTCCCCCACTCTACTCTCCTCTCCTCACCCCACTCCCCTCCCAGAGCTGGGGGAGAACCCAGGAGTCCTGGCTCCCAGCCCTGCCCCTCCCCCGTATTCCCATATGGCTCCATCCAACAGCCCCCCCTGCCCCTGAGTCAGGAGAGAGGAGACCAAGGGAGAAGCAGGGGGCGCTGGGACACAGGAGTTCTGGTCAGGAGCCGGAGGGGCAGGGCCGGGGCTCTCTGGGGGCAGGGCAGGGATGAGGAGTTGTGGGGAGGGGGCGGGCGGTTGACCCAGGGACCCGCCTCACCTGGGCTGGAGAGGACAGGCGCCCCAGGGCAGGCTGGGAGTTGTAGTTCCTGGCTCGTCTCAGAGCGGAAGTGACAGACAGTTGCTCAGGCAACGCGCCCCTCCCGGTGCACACTGGGAAGCGTAGTTCTCTCTCTCTCTCTCTCAGCCTCTGTGGGAGGAGGGGCCGTCACTCGCCGCGCCTCCCCGCTCCCTGATTGGCGGAGGCGCGGGACAGAGACTCGCGGGACAGAGAGCGCATGGGGAAGGCCCGGTTCCCTCGCCCGAGGCCGCTACCCCGGGCACGCTGCGGCCGTTGGGATTGAATCCACGTGGGAGCCGGGCGGGGTGCACAGGGCAGAGGCCTCCAACCCGCCCCAACCTGCCCCCGCAGTGCCCCCTCCACTGTGACCCTCCCGCCATCCTCTCCGCTCTGCCTGGCTTTTCCTTCCCCCTCCTCCTCCTCCCTTCCCGCTAGTGGAAAGTGCTGGGAGAATCCCAGCCAAAGCTGCTCTGACAGCGCTAAGCAGCATCTGACCATTCCAGGGCGGGCGCACGGCCCAGGAGGGGAGGTTTGGCTCTGGGGTTTCACTTCAGCCCAGTCTAGAGAGAGGGGCCCAGCCATGGAGTTTGGCTCAAGAAGACCAATTCTCCAATTTGTTAAGGGCGTTTTGAATTCCAGTCCTGTGCTCCAAAGTGCTTGGTGTCAGTTGCACATTTTAGCAGCATGCTCTCCACTCCATTTTCCAAATCATTCATGAAAATATTGAATAGTACCGGACCCCGGACCGATCCCTGCCGGACCCACTAGGTGCACCCTCTCCGTTGGACAGCCAGACATGGAGACGGGCTCTTGGAGTCTGGGCTTTCAACCAGCTCTGCACCCACATGACACTGATTGCATCTAGACCGCATTTCCCTCCTTTGCTTGTGAGAATGTCCTCACGGGACTGTGTCAAAGCCTTAGTAACACCGAGATCGATCCCATCTCCTGTTTACCCACCTCCACTAGGCCGGAACCCTGCCGAAGAAGGAAAGCGGATTGGTTTGGAATGATTTGTTCTTGACAAATCCATGCTCCACTTGTCCTAAGAACCAAAGTATCCTGTAGGTGC